>NC_089582.1:118611315-118804397 GCF_019320115.1 Miscanthus floridulus | reverse complement strand
AAAGTACCTATCACAGGCGGCGGGAAACAATGAATGCGGGTTTTATGTAATGTGGGCAATGCTTCGCTACATCGGCGGAAAATCAGAAGAAGCCGATTAGTTGGTATGGATAATCCCCATTTCATTTATGTCTGTTAATAATTCAACAAAATGATGTACTGTTCCTCTTTGGATATTATCTTTTTTGAACGACAGCGCAAGAAATATAAGCACGAAAGGCTGCTAGACATGGAGATCGTCGCACTACAATCGGAGCTGGCAAAATTCGTCTTAGCCGAGGTATTGGAAAAAGATGGAGTATTTTCCATTGCACAATCCGTGAAGTACAAGGACCAGTATGGCCCAGAGCGGCTCGCCAGATTATTGTAAGAAGTCCGAGAAGCATATGTGAAGTCTAAGAACATTTCTTTTTTATTTTGAGGGATCTAGATGTGGATAAGAACATTTGAATTGTAATCGTAATATTTGTAATGTTTAATATTGATGGATCTGTCGTCTACGTAGCGTATATAAAACGAAACCCGATTCCACGAAAAATATAAATTAAAATAAATTATAAAACAATAAAATACGAATGGGCCATCACCGCCGGTTAGCAACAAACCGGCACTGTTGTCGTAACCATCACCGCCGGTTAGCAGCAAACCGACAATGTTGTCTTGCTCAACACTGCTGGCTTGAACCATAAACCGACACTGATAGTTACAAGAACACTGCCGGTTTGATCCATGAACCGACACTGATATTTACTTCAATACTACCGGTTTGATCCATGAACCGACAGTGTAGGCTTGCTCAACACTGCTACCTTGAGCCAAGAACCGACACTCTTAAAGCAACCGTCACTGTCGGTTGGCACTACAAACCGACAGTGTTGTTCAACTAGACACTGCCGAGCGGAGCCAGGAATCGACACTATTTCCTGTAGATCATTGTCGGTTTTTAAAGATCAACAGTGATGTCAACCCCCCATCACTATCGGTATGCCACTGTCGGTTCAAAATCCGGCAGTAAAGTGTGTTTTTAAACCGGCAGTGATGTCCAGATCTGGGGTAGTGTTAACTTTGTTGCGTAAACTTTTCAAAACACTTTTAGTAAGTCATTTCTCTTTCTCTGGTTTGTCTCCGTCTTTTTCTATCGTCAAATTCCTTGTTTCTCAGCTTAAGCTGTTGTTAGGCGCTTTCCCAAAATCTTTTATTTGTAATCCAAATCACTCGTATGACTTCGTGGTTCATCAACCTATCTCTAAAAACTCTCAGAGAATTATTTTGGCTTTTCTGGAATTCTTTTTCACTTTTCAGCGAGCATAATATAATCTTTAGATGCTCCAAAATATCTTTTCGTGAGCTCTAGATACCTTATTCCGGTTTCTCATGTTTCCATTTACCTCTGGGATTTCCCCCAAATTTTGGCAGTATTTTTCTGGCTCGAATAGTAATTCTAGACTTTTCTAGAATTATTTTTCATACACACATAATTAATTTGGAAATAATTAATTATAATCCTAAACTATCTGAGCTCAAAATCCTTTTGGCTCTTTCTCAAATGGGTCTCCTGCTGATACTCCACCTATCTGTTTTTCTTTCTTTTGTTCCTCCCACCTTTTGCTTCGACGTGATGACATAATCTGAAGAAGCAAGCAACTAGGCCTTTATGCTTATAGCTGATAGACGTCAGCATGATGCTAGCTTTGGTTCTGTTGCTACCAAACAGAAACCGAACTATACTTCCTCCCAAACTATACGCCGCACGCCCAAGGACTCCAACTCAATATCTATCTTTTCCATTTACCGTGCATGTCTATAAATAGCAAACTCAGCCCATCCTATTCTTTTCCAAGTCTATGGAAACAAACCAATCCATTGTGATGCACGCCGCCGCCGCCGCTTTGTTCCTCATCACCGACCTCCGCACGATCTTGCCGAAACCATCAAAGCTAGAGGAAAAGCTTTCTCCGAGACAAGCTTCGCCGAACCACCATGGAGCCGTTTTGGACGACTGCACCTTGTCTTCTCCTCCTCGTTACTGGAGCACGTCGTCACCCGCGTGCGCGTGGAGTCCGGCCGCCCGTTACATCTGTAGCACAGCTACCTCTGGTGAGGACCTTCCTCGTGCCCTCATCTTCGTCCTCTCTCAAGTCTATATTCCATGCACTCAGTTTTCACCACGCCAAATCTATCTGCCTTGTCTAGCTTCAGGCCGCACTGTCAATCTCTACCAACAACCTTGAACCAGCACGTCAATGCTCAGGAGGATCAACTGAGTTTGAGGAACTCTACAAATCAAGCCCCGTATGTTCTCCTAACCACAGCCTGGCTGCCGAGATCTGTATTGCCGTTGCCGGTGAAGTTTGGTGGCCAATGCAAGATGTTTTCCGAAACCTGACGGCGACGAAGTGTTCTCTACCACAACGTGGATCCCTCTCTTGAAGACGTGCAGAGGTTACTGCCAATACGATGCACCGCCGGAGGATCCTGCCAACGTGAAGCCATCGTGTTGCTGTCGACCTATCTATATATGTCAGACCTGCTCTTCGCCGTACTCTGCCGCTGGTGAGCACCTCTATCATGTCTTCGTCCCTATTTCATCTATCGTCTATATCATGCATGCCCTAAGCCATGTACGATATCTATTTCCCTGACGTGCCTGCATCCTACCGATCTCCAGTTGCCGACCATTGCGGCGCAGCCTGCCGTCATGCCACAGCTGTTCCGGCCTTCCCTGGTCGCCATGGCCATGCTTCTCCTGCCCGAGACGGTGAAGAAACTAGTATCCGCTACTAGAGAACAGACTTTAGAACGATGTTCTAATTTGGCATTAGCCTCGACATTTTTTTCTCCTGGGACTAAAGGACCCTTTAGTCCCGGTTGGTAGGTCCCTGCCCAACAATCGTCCGTGGGGTAGGGATCTTTAGTCCCGGCTGACTAAAAGTTTATCTTTAGTCCCGGTTGGTAATACCAGCCGGGACTAAAGCTTTTAGTCCCGGTTTGGGTGATGCCCCGGGAATAAAGATTAATCTTTAGTCCCGGTTTGGCCCTCTAACCGGGACTAATTATCCCGGCCTATAGACCAGCTCATTTCTTCCTCTCCGAGCCCGAGTCATTTCATTCAAACTCACTGCCTCTGTTCTTCAGCTTGCTGTTGTTCTTGTTCTTTCCCCCCTCCATTGGTGTTGCTCTTCGATTTTGGAGGTAACAAACTTAATCCTCTTATGTTTTATCAGTAGCTTATCTCATTTTGCGATGCAGATGCATATGTAACTTTATATGTTGGTCTTTATTATGATTTTATATGTCATTTTTAGCTCAAAATCACATGATGATTTGCATATATGTTTGGATAAACAAAAGTTAAATTAGTTCATCAAAATCACGCCTCACTCGTCCTCGCTGGAGCACGCGCCATCCTCATCCCCGGCGGCTTACGTGATCTTAGAATTAATTTTTCCATGAAATGAAAAACTTAAAAAATAGTTAGAAAATTGTAGAAAATCCGTACTAGTTGAACTTGCGGATCGTCTTCAGCTCGACGAGCATGTTCTCTGCCGAGCGGTAACGGACATCAAGGAGGAGCTTTGATTCTACGAGGGAGAGCGGCAACGGTCGTGGAAGACCGTGTTCCCTTTCTCGTAGAATCGGAGCTCTTCCTTGGCCAAGTACGGTGCCGTCCGGTGGAGAAATGCTTGCCGAGATGATCACGTAAGCAAGGTCAACTAGTATGGATGGTTATTTATTGAAACATGTTTTTGAGCTATAATTTGATGGATATTTGATAACTTCAGACCTACAAATGTCATCTACAAATGTTACTATCCTTGGCAACCTAAACGTCCGCGAGCTCGCCGATATCGAGCAGGTCACTTAGAATTATTTTTTTCATGAAATGAAATACTTAGAAATCATGCCTTTTATTTTTTAGAATTAAATTTTCCATGAAATGAAAAACTTAGAAAATTATAGAAAATCCGTACTAGTTGAACTTGCGAACCGTGTTCATTTCAGCGAGCATGTTCTCTGCCGAGCGGTAACGGACGTCAAGGAGGAGCTTTGATTCTACGAGGGAGAGTGGCAACGGTCGTGGAAGACCGTGTTGCCTTCCTCGTAGAATCGGAGCTCTTCCTTAGCCAAGTACGGTGCCGTCCGGTGGAGAAATGCTCGCCGAGATGATCACGTAAGTAAGGTCAACTAGTACGGATGGTTATTTATTGAAACATGTTTTTGAGCTATGCGATTTCTATGTCATTTTTAGCTCAAAATCACATGATGATTTACAATAGTAAAATCACTTGATAGTTTGGTATTTTACTATTATACATAGTACATATTTCATGGTTTAGTTAGATAAATAAATAATTTTAGTTTTGTTTAAATATATTATTTTAGAAAATGTGAAATTTACACTAGTTTGCAAAAATAAGTATAGAAAGTAGATGACAACTGGTACCGGATCCTCGGCCTCTCGTTCGGTTGCGAAACGACTGAGGCCAGAACTCCCTCTCATTATCTGCGGCAAGTGTAAGCAGAAGATTGTGATGTAGTACCGAGTCAAGAGACAGGGACCTGTGGGGGTATTAACCCCTATATCCTTACGGCTAAGCTTGGGCTGGCCCGGATCGATGGGTTCAGTCCACCTGAAAAACGACGTGCGGCTCGGTCCACCTGATCGGAGTTCCGCACAAGGAATCAAGACGGATTTGGCGACCAAGCAGGATCCTGGTCGATTAGAATAGGAATCCTTGTCCGGCCACATATGGCAATTGTAACTGACTAGGATTAGTTTCCAGATCTGTAACCCTGCCCCCCGGACTATATAAGGCGGGCAGGGGACCCCTCTAAAAGACATCTCTCATTGACATACAGCAATACAAATCAGACGCAGGACGTAGGTATTACGCCTTCTTGGCGGCCGAACCTGGATAAAACCTCGTGTCTGTCTTGCGTCACCGTCTTGTTTGGGACTTGCGCATCTGTCTGCCGATAATCTACTACCTTGGGCATACCCCTAGGTAGACTGCCGACCATATTTCGTCGACAGTGGCGCGCCAGGTAGGGGGTGTGCGTACTGCTCTCCAAGCAAACAAGATGGTCATCATCTCCGGCTCCATGGCTACGCCCAACGGCCTCACGTTCACCGTCGGCCAGATCACCTGGACCACCGGCCCCGACGTTTCCATCGCCATGACCGCGGAGGAGGCGTGGATTCAACCCGCGCCGACGACTACTTCACCTGCATCGGCTACGGCTCCGACCACGGTGGACACGGCTCCGACCACGACGGACGTGGCTCCGACCACGATGGATCTGGCTCCGACCACGGTACATCTGGCTCCGACCACGATTACAGCCACGCCGACAACCCGTCGTCCGCTTCCCCGCTACAAAGGAAAGTAGATCGACAACACCGACTTGCTCGACTCCATCGATCGGGTCGGCATCAAACTCGCTGAAACCCTAGCTCTGGTAAGTACGATTCAAAGCCAACCTAATGAGCAGGTAACATCTCCCCGCAACAGATCTATCCGACCAGCTCGGACCAGTCGTCCTGCACGACTTGGAACAGATCTTGTGGTCGTATCTACCCCTGAGGGGCGCTCCGCTCGTCGCCAGCCAGCCTTCGCGACGGGTCTCCGACTCTGCGAGTACGAGGTCCCGAAGGAGAACCACCAGGTCCAGCCCTACGGCCTGCGAAACGCTGCCTCCAGCTACGCGTACAACCTACGACGCCGCTCGGATCTGTGTCCTATACATCGATCTCGGCCGAAGCCATGCAACATCGTCAACATGGTCCGGATCGAAGATTATCAAGAAGGATCCGTCCACACAGTCCGAGAGGGTGATTCCAGCTCCTCATCCGGCATTGCTTCCAACGCATCGGTCCACACCGAGCTTCAGCGTCACGAAGATGAAGGCGTCAAATACGATCTGGATCTACCAGACCACGCCCCGGGTTTCCCCCAATTTCCGTCTTTCCCGCCAAGACGAGGGGATTTAATCCATGTTGTCAGCAACGACGAGCCGCCAGCGGTTGGCGAAACAGAACAAGAAAAGACTGCACGCGAAGCACGCAATATTGACCGGTTTAATCGCCGGCAAACCGAAGCTGAAGCAGACCAGGAGGCACGACGCATAAGGGTCCAGCCACGTGACCTCAACAATGCTTTCGACAGGGTGGGGGACAAACAAGTCTTCAAGACCCCAAGCGCCAACGTAGCCGTCGCCATGGCGACAATGCAGCGGCTGCCCAACACTCCCGAGACTCAAGTAATCCGTGATGACATACAAGCTTATCTGACGGCTGCTATGGCTCAGACCGCAGAGATGAACCAAGCCCGGGCTCCATCCGTTTCTGTCGAATCAAGCCACAGCCGCCAATACTCAAGTCGCTCACAGCCACTCAACCAACGTGGCTCGCGCAATAACGACCCATCAGACAACCGTCAAGGCGGAAACGGTGGTCGTGATGGTGGTCGGGACGACAACCGCCGCCGGGAGGATAACCGCCACGACGTTCGAGGCGACAACCGCCGAGATAACCGCGACAATCGCCGTGATAACCACGGTCGCAGGGCCAACCCAGATGGCAATCGAGATCGCCGCGATGGCAATAACGATCTCTGCCATCACCTCGGTGGACGTGATCTACGTGCTCGCATCAACCAGAGAGCCGACGATCGTGCATCCCATGAAAGCTATCGCCGTATGGAGTATGACACCGCCCACGGTCCGCCGGGCCTGAAGCAGTTCACTCCACACCTGCGCCAAGTCATATGGCCCAAGAATTTCAAGCTCGAGAAGCTTCAGAAGTACGACGGCAAGGAAAACCCCGAATTATGGGTCATGCTCTACGAAACTGCGTGCCGCTCAGCCATGGCCGACGAGCACGTCATGTCTAACTACTTCCCAGTCGCTGTTGGTCATGCAGGTCACCAATGGCTGGTTAGCTTGCCAGCGAACTATTTTGACTCTTGGCAGGAGCTCAGGCAGGCCTTCATCGACAACTTCATCGCTACTTGTGAGCAACCCGGCAACAAGTACGATCTGCAGCGGATCCGAGATCGAAAGGATGAACCACTGCGCGAGTACGTTCGGCGTTTCTCGGAGATGCGCATCAAGGTCCCATCAATATCCGACAACGAAGCAATCGAGGCTTTCGTCACCGGCCTCCGTTTCCACGACGCCCTAAGAGACAAGCTCCTCCGGAAGAGACCCGAATCGGTCACAGCGCTTTTGGCCACCGCTAAGAAATATGCGGACGCTGACGACGCTAAAAAGATAATCGTTGAAGAAGCAGCAAGGGTTCCACGCTCCGACCACCCTCCACACCGCGACGATTACCACAGTAATCGTGGTCGGAACGACAATTTTGACCGCCGCAACCAGCGCAACGACTCCCGCGACCACCGTGATCAACGTAATCAGCGGCGTAACCGCCGTGGCGATTACAGAAACAAGCGCGCTCGGGAAGACGACGGCGAGGTCAATACCGTGAAAAAGGGCGGCGGACGTCATAACTACGAGGACGACTATGCCAAAGCATTGAAGGGGCCCTGCCAGCTCCATCCTAAGTCGAACCACACCATGGAGAATTGCCGCGTCCTCAAGACTATCTACACGCGTCAACAGGCTCCGGATACGTCCGACAAGCCTAACGACGCGGGGGAACAGCGCAACGAGGACAACGACGACGACGATGCAGACCCTCGTCACAAATACGTCAAGCCGACTGATCGCGTACACACCATCATCGGCGGCAAGGTGTCCATCGAAACCAAACGAGAACGCAAGCTGCTCGCCCGCGCTTGCATGAACGTGGCAAACACCAACAACCTTCTCACCGATCCACGGCTTCCTCCGTGGTCTCACCGTGAAATCTACTTCAGCAGGAAGGACCAATGGGCCGCCATACCCGAGCCAGGGCGTTTTCCCCTGGTCCTCGATCCTTGTATCAACAAGGTTCAATTCGACAGGGTACTGATCGACGGCGGCAGCTCCATTGATATACTGTTCAAGAACAGCCTGTCCGCTCTGAAAATAGCCCAGGCAGACCTGAAGCCGTACGAGGCACAGTTCTGGGGCGTTCTCCCCGGACAGAGCTCCACACCTCTCGGGCAGATCACGCTACCTGTGCAGTTTGGGACTCCGGACCACTTCCGCACCGACTACGTCAACTTCGTGGTCGCTGACTTCGACGGCACCTACCATGCTATTCTTGGTCGACCGTCGCTCACCAAGTTCATGGCCATACCTCATTACAGGTATCTGGTGCTCAAGATGCCTACTGAGAAAGGAGTTTTAACCCTCAGGGGCAACGTATACGCAGCTTATACCTGCGAGGACGACAGCTTCAAAATCGCAGAGGCCCACGACCTCTCTATTCGCATGGCCGAGACCATGCTCGACGCTAAGAAGACCCCGGCCGACCACCTGGAGATCCCAGAGCTCGAGGCTCCGCGCAAGAACATCAGATCCAAGGAGCACAAGACGATCCAGCTGGTCGAAGGCGATCCCAGCAAAACGGCCCTTATCGGGGCCGACCTGGATCCCAAATAGGAAGACGCGCTTGTCAGGTTCTTGAGGGGCAACGTGGATGTGTTTGCATGGAAACCTTCCGACATGCCCGGTGTACCTCGGGACTTGATCGAGCACTCCTTAAATGTCAACAGCAAGGCCAAACCAATCAAGCAGAAGCTGCGACGATTCGCTCGCGACAAAAAGGAGGCGATTAGGGTAGAAGTTACGCGGCTTTTGGCAGCCGGATTTATCAAAGAAGTGTATCATCCGGAATGGTTAGCCAACCCGGTTCTTGTACGCAAAAAGAATAATGAATGGAGAATGTGCGTTGATTACACTGATCTCAACAAACACTGCCCTAAGGACCCCTTTGGTTTACCTCGCATAGACGAGGTCGTAGATTCAACCGCCGGTTGCGAGCTGCTTTCCTTTCTCGATTGCTACTCTGGTTATCACCAGATCGCTCTCAAAAAAGACGACCAGATCAAGACATCTTTCATCACGCCTTTCGGCGCCTACTGCTACACGACTATGTCGTTCGGGCTCAAAAACGCCGGTGCTACCTACCAACGCGCTGTACAGGCCTGCCTCAACGACGAGATAAAAGACGGCCTCGTCGAGGCTTATGTCGACGACGTAGTTGTCAAAACCAAGGAAGCTCATACCCTTGTTGACAATCTAGAACGCACCTTCGCAGCCCTTAATACGTTCCAATGGAAATTAAACCCAAAGAAGTGCATCTTTGGTGTCCCTTCTGGCATATTGCTTGGCAACGTCGTCAGTTACGACGGCATACGCCCTAACCCGGAGAAAGTCAAAGCTGTCTTAGACATGAAGCCCCCGAGAAAGGTGAAGGATGTCCAGAAGCTTACCGGCTGCATGGCTGCTCTAAGCCGTTTCATATCAAGGTTAGGAGAAAAAGGACTACCGTTCTTCAAACTGCTCAAAGCGTCCGAGAAGTTTGAGTGGTCGGAGGAAGCAGACGCTGCCTTCACGCAGCTGAAGCAATACCTCACGTCACCTCCGGTACTTACTGCTCCCAGAGAAGACGAAACTCTCCTACTTTACATTGCGGCAACCGATCGGGTGGTTTCCACTACACTGGTGGTCGAGCGCGACGAGCCGGGCCACGCCTACAAGGTACAGCGGCCAATTTATTTCATTAGTGAGGTACTCAACGAATCCAAAACCAGGTACCCACAGATTCAGAAACTGCTCTACGCCATACTGATAACATCCCGAAAGTTGAGACATTACTTCGACGGATATCGTGTGGTAGTCATGACCGAGTATCCTTTGGGGGACATCATTCGCAATAAGAATGCGAACGGGCGCATCGTCAAATGGGCAATGGAGCTATGCCCCCTTTCCTTGGAATTTGCAAGCCGTACTACAATCAAGTCTCAGGCACTCGTCGATTTCATCGTCGAGTGGACAGACTTAAGCACGCCTGCCTCTCCGGGATCCGACGAATATTGGACGATGTACTTCGATGGTTCTCTCAACATTGACGGTGCGGGAGCAGGAGTTCTTTTCGTGTCACCATCCAAGGAGCAGCTCCGGTACGTCCTCAGGATTTATTTCCCAACATCTAATAATGCCGCCGAGTATGAAGCATGCCTGCATGGTCTACGCATTGCGATTGAGCTTGGGGTTAAACGTCTCTATGTCTACGGAGATTCGGCTCTGGTCATCAACCAGCTCAACAAGGACTGGGACACGACCAGTGAAAAGATGGACGCATATTGCAAATCAATAAGAAAGCTGGAAGGCAGGTTCTATGGCATCGAGTACATACACGTGGTCCGGGACAAGAACCAAGCAGCGGATGCGTTGTCAAAGTTAGGATCATCCCGAGCCAAAATCCCACATGGCGTATTCGTCCAGGACCTGCTCACGCCTTCCATTGAAGACGAAGATTCAACGACCAACAAAATTTCAGACCAGCAATTAGTGGCTACGGTTCCGGCGCCGAGCACAGCCGAGCCGCTTCCGACCACTCATGAGCCGGACTGGAGAACACCTTTCATCAAGTACTTGACAGATGGTAGCGGTTATATCGATCGAACAGAAAATGAGCGACTGATGCGTCGTAGTAAGCAGTATCTGCTCGCCGATGGCAAGTTATGGCGCAAAAACGCTAAGGAGGAAATCTTGATGAAGTGTATAACCCAGGAGGAAGGCGAGCATCTCCTAGACCAAATCCACTCTGGCTCCTGCGGCAACCACGCGGCCTCAAGAACACTGGTCGGTAAGGCTTTCCGAGCAGGGTTCTATTGGCCGTCAGCAGTGGCCGACGCAGAGAAGCTAGTCCGCCGCTGTGAGGGTTGTCAGTTCTTCTCCAAGAGAATCCATGTACCAGCACATGAGATCCAGACGATTCCAGCCTCTTGGCCCTTCGCCTGCTGGGGACTGGACATGATTGGGCCTTTCAAACCAGCTCCTGGGAAATTTACATGTGTCTTCGTGCTAATTGATAAGTTTTCTAAGTGGATAGAATACATGCCTCTGGTACAGGCATCCTTAGAGAAAGCTGTCACATTCCTCGACCAGGTCATCCACCGTTTCGGCGTGCCCAACAGCATCATTACTGATCTAGGTACTCAGTTCACCGGGAACGCTTTTTGGGACTTCTGCGATGAAAGGAGCATAGTTGTAAAATACGTCTCGGTGGCGCATCCTAGAGCTAATGGACAAGTCGAGCGGGCAAATGGCATGATCTTGGACGCATTGAAGAAGAGGATGTACAGAGAAAATGATAAAGCTCCTGGAAGATGGCTCAAAGAGTTACCAGCCGTGGTCTGGGGCCTCCGAACTCAGCCCAGTCGTAACACCGGCGTCTCACCATACTTTATGGTTTACGGCGCTGAGGCAGTCCTCCCACCAGATATAGCTTTCAGATCAGCACGGGTAGAGAACTTCGATGAAGGCAGGGTCAATGAAATACGGGAGCTAGAAGTCAACAGCGCAGAAGAGAAAAGGCTTGATTCCTGCGTACGCACGGCCAAATACCTTGCTGTTTTGCGCAGGTACTACAACAAGAACGTTAAAGAGCGTTTCTTCGTGGTCGGGGACTTAGTCCTGAAGTGGAAGACGAACCAGGCTGGCGTCCACAAACTCGCAACCCCATGGGAGGGACCCTTCATGATCAAGGAAGTCACACGTCCAACGTCTTACAGGTTAGCTCACCTGGACGGCACGGACGTACCAAACTCGTGGCACATCGACAAGCTTAGACGTTTCTATGCTTAACTACTGAGATATGTACTCTACTTACATTTTCGATTTACTTTAATAAAGCAATTATGATTTCTCCGACCACTCTAATGTGTCACTCCGAATTTTATGGTTATTTTAACCTAAGGCAGTACAAGCCGACCACCACTCCTTCTACGGTTTTCGGAGCAGGCCCTGTCTCCGGTTCCTCCCAACACGTGCACGGGATCTGCTCTCTGCGTTGCGGGTGATCGGCAGGTCCCCTCTGGTTTGACTTGTCTGCGTCCACGTATGCACAGGTCATAGTACCTCATACTCCGACCACATGCCAGACTGGGGCCGCACAAACTTTTCAGGATGACGTGTCGAGCAAAACGGTACAACTAAAACAGAGCGTTAACACGTTCCCACTTAGTTACACCGACAAAAAAAAAAAAAAATTCAAGCTTAAAGTGCGTTTTGTATAAAACAAATAAGCTTATAATGATATACAGTTACGTTATTACAAGCTTGCCTGAAAAGGCTCAAGTTTACAATAACACAACTATGTCCTCCTTCTACAGCTCTAAGCCTATTACATTGGCTGGTCGGGGCGCATGGCATTTACTGCTCGCCGCCTCCGATACCCTACTCGATTCTAGGGGACTCTAGAGCTAGTCAAGCTGAAGGGGATGGCCCCGCCGGTGCCTGGCTGGTCGAGACCGCAGGCTTCGTTGGTTGGCTTGAAGGTGATGGCATTTCCAGCTGGCTTGTCGATGGCATACCCTGCACAGGTGCTGTCCCACCTCCGCACAGGTTAATATCGCCAATTATCCTTGACGACAAGTCCAGCTGGGCCGTCCGAAGCTCTTCGGCCTTGTCTGGGTCTATCTCCTTCGGGTACCCAGCCTCCAAGCGTTTGAGATCGATCAGGGGGTAGTGAGCACGCACCATGCTTAGCACATGGGCGCCCGTGTACTCACCTGCCTCCTTCACGAAGTCTTGGAACCATCCCCATGCTTGCTTGCATCTCTCGACCAGTCCGAGCTGAGGCGTCCTTAGCTCTTCCTCTGTGAGCGCCGGGTCGATGAGGTCGAGGACGGGCACAATGCTAGTTGCCATTTCTTGGCACCGCTTGCTCCACGTGTCCCGCTCCTCGACGGCCTTAAGGCATTGTGCTTTCCAGTCGTCACGCTCCTTGATCACGGCCTCAAGGTGCCTCTTGGCATTTACTTTCAAAACTAAAAATATTACAAGACATCAAACGTGATGACACGACAAGGCAATGTGGGCAGTTGAATGAGCAAGGCGGTCTGGAGTGCTTACTTTTCAGGTCGTCCTTCATTCTGTTAGTGTGGTCTTGGAGTTCCGACTGGCGGCGTTCCAATTTCTCGTTGTCCTCCTTCAGGCGACCACATTCTGCAAGCGCGCGGCTGTTCTCCCCCTGGAGGCGGGTCACTTCAGCTTCTAAACCTGCATTACAGCTATTACTGTCAGAAACAAAAAAAAAAAAAAAACACAAGTCCAGCACTTGCTATGATACGGTGAACACTTACATGTTTTCTCCTGTTCTTTGTTTTTGAGCTGGCCGACCAGGTTTTGGTTCTGTGCTTCTTGGTTTGTCCTCTCCTGGTCGGTGGCTTCAAGTTGGCGCCATAGGCGTTCAACTTCAGCCGTCAGCTCCTTATTGGTCTTCATGACTCCTTCTATCTGGTCGAAGCACCTTTTTCGGTACCTCGCAGTTTTCATCATGTCCTGCATACAGACAAGCTACGTCAGACAGCTTGACTACACAACAGGTTTAAGGACTAAAGCCAAATATACCTGGACTTCAGTCACCAGGCGTTTGGCTGCTCGCTCAACTCTTAAGGTTTCCTCGGCCTCTGGGATCTCCTCGTGCATGACCCATTCATCGTTCCGATAGCGCGACACATATACATGTTGTCGTCTATCTTGGGGACGGCCCAGGACTTCTTCCACTTCATCCTCTTCAGCCTCCTGTTCGGGAGGCAGCAGTGGTCCGGAGTTCGCAGACTCCACGACCACCAGGGCTTTCCCACGAGCCGTCGCGTCGGCACCCTTGTCCTGGGCAACTTCTGGCTGCTGCCCCTCGGCTAGATCCAGCTCCTGTGGTGCTGTGGTATCCTCCTCATCGGGGTTTGTGCTCGGAGCACTTGTGTTCTGCTCGGGGACTGGCGTCTGGTCGTACGCCTGCCGAGGCCCAGGCAGAGTCCCTTCCATGGGCTCCTCCACGGCTTGTTTCTGTGCAGTTTGTCCCGCCGTTTTTGGAAAGGACGTCCCGCACCCAGCTAGCTGGTCGGGGCTTTCGGTGGACGCCGATCTAATACATTCAGAGACAAATTCATAAGACAATAGCATCCAATGCAAAATAACAAGCTTACATCCAAAATATATATACTTACAGTTTTGACTTGCGGAAGGATGTGGCGAAGGAACGTCTCCTCGACCGCCCCTGCTCTGCTTGCTCGGCAGTTTCCACCGGGACTTGTTCAACCTCCGGTACGGGCGTCGGCGGATGATGCGGCATGTTCCCTTCGTCTGTGCTCTGTGTTGCCGTGGTCGGTGCTGTGACCACTGATGGCACAGAGGAGCCACCCTGCTCCGACGGCCCCACCTGCCTTCTCCTCTTTCGGGGGATGAGCCGGAAGATGTCCGCATCCTCTGCTTCGTCGTCCGACTAGGAGATGATGGCTTGGCATCGTTTGCTGGTAGCCGGACGCTTGCCGGCGGCTCTGGTCGAGGCGTCTTCAACGGTCTCGAGTACCGCCCAGTGAACGCCGTCGGTCCTGGCGCTGGTTTGGGCGGTTGGTCCAGTAACTTGCGGCCACTCTACACCGGGGGGAGGCGACACAAACACTCCTGCCCGGTCACGGCCATTATACTGAGACGCAAAATGAAGGAAAAAACAGTTATTTTCTTGGTGCAACATGACTTTACAGTTAAAAGGAGGCGTCATTTACCTTTGGGGGAGGGCGAGCCAGCTTGAAGGCGTGTTCAATGGCGTTCAATGCAACATAGTTGGGATCGGCCAGGTTGAACAGCTCTCCAATCCTGGTCTTGATCTCCAGCTTGTCCAGCGGCTCCTTTCTGGTCCTCGTCGGATCAGCGCCTCCTTGGTACTCGAAGCCGGGGTGAATCCTTTTCTGGCACGGCTGAATTCTACGGCTGATGAAGTTGCCGACAACGCTCGGGCCGTCAAGCCTTCCCCACGGAATCAACCCGAGTAGTTCGGCGATCTGCTCCAAGTTGTCGGGCTTCTCCGACCAGCTGCTTTTCTTCTCTGGAATCAGTCCCACATCGCACAGAGTGATGGAGTTTGGCTCTTCACGGATGTAGAACCACTTCTTGTACCACTCGTCCAAAGAGGTGTTCCAGGGGCAGTGCAGGTATTGAGCCTTCATGCCGTCCCGAAGGTTCAGGTAGACGCCTCCGGCGATCTTCGAGCCACCGCTTCCCTTTTTCCGAAGGCAAAACAGGTGGCGAAAGAGGTCGAAATGGGGCTGGAAGCCACCATACGCCTCGCAGAGGTGGATGAAGGTAGAGACGAGAAGAATCGAGTTGGGATGCAGATTGCAAATCCCAATCTCGTAGTACAAACAGAGCCCCTGAAGGAAAGGGTGCACTGGAATCCCAAAACCCCGTTTGAAAAAATCTTCAAAGATCACAATTTCACCTGGTTGTGGATCGGGGAAGCTTTCTCCTTCGGGTGCACGCCATCCCGCAAGTGCCTTGTTGTGGAGCACTCCCATGGCGACGAGGTCCTCGATGGTTTGCTCGTTGCTCCGCGATTTCCACCATTCCTTCGCCATGACCCCGCCTTTCTTCTGGGCGTCTCTCTTCGCCATTTGTTCGTCCTTACTAAGTGGGTGGATGCGGGAGACCGAGGGGATTGGTGGTGATCTTTGGGGAATAGGGTTTGGCAGGAGGAAGAAGAAGGTTGCGGTGGCGGATGACAATGGGGAATGGTGAGGGTAACTTACCAGACCTACATTATATAAAGCAAAAGGGCACCGTCGTTTCGTCCGCCCAAGAATATTGGGAGTCGTGCGCACGCGCCGCGGACGGTTGTTCACACAACCCCGAAATCTGCGCCAATAAATGCGCTCCTTCGATAACAGTGTACGCGCCTCTTCGTTGATGGTGTAAGAGGGCCCACACTGACACACCTCAATACAGGTGTCAACCGACTGTTTGTCAGAAAACAATAAGAAGACAGAATGACGTACTATACCTATTTGTTTTTTTTTGACCAGACGTGTCAGACTGGACAGACTAGACTTGGCAGAGAGTAGAGAAAAATAAATACACCAAATAATAGTACAAGCAGCGCACGTGATCGTGGATTTGCCTTGACCACTACTGTGCTCGCGGACTGCCCAGACCACTACGGTGCTCGGGGACTGCCCAGACCACTACGGTGCTCGGGTACTGTCCAGACCACCTTTTTTGCTCGAAGGCTGCTCCGACCACGGTTGTGCCCGGGGACCGCTCCGACCATTACTATATTCAGGAACTGCTATGACCACCGCTGTGTTCGGAGACCCTCCCGACCACTTTTTGGAGTTTTGCTCTCTTCAGCTACATGTGATTTATACTCACATACAGTTGAAAGACATTTATTTGGACCTTGTTACAAGACTCATATTTCGCCTTCAGCAAGCTCGGGGACTACATCGGTACGATGCACCTGCCGGTGTATTTTGTTTGGCCTGTACGGCAATTGGATTCTTAACTTCAGCAGAATTTCTTTTTTAGACCCTGGCACCACGTGTTTGAGTCACCTACTACCAGGCTCGGGGACTAAGTGGGCACACTTCACCTTACGGTGAATGTGTTTGTGCTTTGAATGGTTATAAGGATTATTAATATGCTCGGGGACTGCCCCGACCACTGCTTGAATAGTGTTTTTCCTTGGCTACATGTGATTTGTACTCACATACAGTTAAGAGACATTTCTTTAGACCTTGCTACAAGGCTCATACCTCGCCTTCCAGCAAGCTCGGGGACTACATCGGTACGATGCACCTGCCGATGCATCTCGTATCGCCTGTACGACGATTGGGTTCTCAACTAAACTATGAATTCTTTTTAGACCCTGGCACCACGTGCCTACGTCACCTCCTACCAGGCTCGGGGACTAAGTGGGCACACTTCACCTTGCGGTGAATGTGTTTGTTTTTCGACCCCTACGCTTCTGATGTTCAAGAATGCTATGCTTCAAGACCACTTACATTTCTTTTCAGAAATACAAGTGGGCACACTTCTCAGGACAGAAATCTTTTCTTTTTATAAGAGCACCATACATTCTTCGGACAACCTACTTCTCCGGTGATGACGGTGGTTGGAGGCGTCAAGGTTCCAAGCCTCGCTTGTCGGAGAAGGTGAAAATGGCGTGTCGCAGCATAATACATGATGCTCGGGGACTAGCTGTGGGGGTATTAACCCCTATATCCTTATGGCTAAGCTTGGGCTGGCCCGGATCGATGGGTTCAGTCCACCTGAAAAACGACGTGCGGCTCGGTCCACCTGATCGGAGTTCCGCACAAGGAATCAAGACGGATTTGGCGACCAAGCAGGATCCTGGTCGATTAGAATAGGAATCCTTGTCCGGCCACATATGGCAATTGTAACTGACTAGGATTAGTTTCCAGATCTGTAACCCTGCCCCCCGGACTATATAAGGCGGGCAGGGGACCCCTCTAAAAGACATCTCTCATTGACATACAGCAATACAAATCAGACGCAGGACGTAGGTATTACGCCTTCTTGGCGGCCGAACCTGGATAAAACCTCGTGTCTGTCTTGCGTCACCGTCTTGTTTGGGACTTGCGCATCTGTCTGCCGATAATCTACTACCTTGGGCATACCCCTAGGTAGACTGCCGACCATATTTCGTCGACAGGACCCAACAAGGGTCATGTTTTCTACAAGTGCACGGATCGCGATGTGAGTTTCTTACGCATTTGATTATTATGGCTAATTGACCTGCTTTTCTTGAATATTTTTGACTAAATATTTTTTGGCTTTAATTTCAGTGGGAGGGCAATGGATGCGATGGTTGGTATTAGGAGGAAGATTATGCTACATACGTGCAGAATTCGGGTGCGCTTGAGGTAGCGGCTGCTGATGATGAGGCAGTGAGCCAATAGGAGAAGCTTATTGATATTCAACAGAAGAATGATTTGTCTGTTTTAGTTGCGTACGATCACGAAATAATTATGTTACTGAAGTGCATTGTAGTTTTAGTTTGTTTAATGATAGTTGGGATTGCTTACGTTGTAGCTAGGCTTAGTTAATTAATCAACCATGTGTGTGTCATCTATGTTGTGTAATAAAATACTTAATTATGTTCAAGGTTTTCATAATTTGTCGTGTAATGCAGATTATGTCACGCCATTGGATATACAATGCCGATCGCCGCTCCCAAGACTTTATTGAGGGCGTGCACTATTTCTTAGGTGTGGCCGAGGCAAATAAACGGAATGGTTTTATGTGCTGTCCATGTGCCATATGTAAGAATTTAAAGGAATATTCAAGCTCAATGAGTCTTCATTCACATTTGCTTAAGTCAGGTTTCATGTCAAACTATATATGTTGGACTAAGCATGGAGAAAGCGGGGTCACGATGGAAGAAGGTGAAGGAGAAGATTTAGACATTGATGACATTATTGCTCAGTATGGTGCCTTTGATGATACTACAATGGGGGGAGATGAAGAAGAGGTAGCGGCAGAAGATGATCTTGGTGATGCTCTTGGCGATGCCATTCGTGATGCACAACAAGAATGCGAAAGTGAAAAAGAGAAAGTTAAGTTCGAGTGCATGCTTGAGGATCATAGGAAGTTGCTATACCCGACGGCCGAAGAGGGGCAAAAAAAGTTGGGTACAACACTGTAATTGCTACAGTGGAAGGCAAAGAATGGTGTATCCGACAAGACATTTGGGAATTTATTGAACCTCATAAAGAAGATGCTTCCGAAGCCAAATGAATTGCCCACCACTACGTACAAAGCAAAAAAGGTTGTCTGCCCTTTGGGATTAAAAATCTAGAAGATACATGCATGTCCTAATGACTGCATCCTCTACCATAGCAATGAATACGAGAATTTGGATGAATGCCCGGTATGTAAAGCAGCACGGTATAAGATCAGGCGCGATGATCCTGGTGACGTCGAGGGTGAACAACGTCCTAGAAAGAAAATCCCTACCAAGGTTATGTGGTATGCTCCTATAATACCACGCTTAAAACATTTGTTCAGAAATAAAAACCATGCAAAGTTGTTGCGGTGGCATAAAGAAGACCGTAAGGTAGACAATATGCTGAGACACCCAGCTGATGGGTCCCAGTGGAGAGCGATAGATAGGGAATTTCCAGAGTTTGCAAATGAGGCTAGAAACTTAAGGTTCGCCTTAAGTACAGATGGTATGAATCCTTTTGGGGAGCAGAGCACTAGTCATAGCACTTGGCCAGTTACTCTATGTATCTACAACCTTCCTCCATGGTTATGCATGAAGCAGAAGTTCATTATGATGCCGATCCTCATCCAAGGTCCGAGGCAACCTGGCAACGACATTGATGTCTATCTGAAGCCATTAGTTGAAGAACTTCTAGTTTTATGAAACAAACCAGGTGTATGTGTCTGGGATGAGTACAAACAAGAACACTTTGACCTACGAGCAATGTTGTTCGTAACAATTAATGATTGGCCTGCTTTAAGTAATCTTTTAGGTCAGACAAACAAAGGATATAATGCATGCACATATTGTTTTGATGACCTTGACAGTATATATTTTAAAAGATGTCGAAAGATCGTGTACCTTGGCCATCGTCGATTCCTTCCTTTGAATCACCAAGTAAGAAAGAAAGATAAGCATTTTAAAGGTAAGCCAGACCACCGGAAGAAGCCTCATAACCAAACCGGGGAAGATATACTCGCAATGGTCAAGGATGTGAAAGTAGTATTTGGAAAGGGACAAGGCAGTGAATCTATTCCCAAAGATGCTAAGGGACACGAAACCCATATGGAAGAAGTCCATCTTTTGGGAGCTACCCTATTGGCAAGTCCTAGAGGTCCGCAACGCAATCGACATGATGCACCTAACAAAGAATCTTTGTGTGAACCTGTTAGGATTCATGGGTGTGTATGGGAAGCCAAAGGATTCACTTGAAGCACGCCAAGACTTGCAGGGCATGAAAGAACGAGACAACCTTCATCTAGAGAAGACAGATGATGGACATCATTACTTAAGTCCTGCTAGCTACATGCTTAGCAAAGAAGAGAGGGACAGCATGTTCGAATGTCTAAGCAGCATCAAGGTCCCATCGGGATTCTCCTCCAATATAAAGGGTATAATAAATGTGCCAGAGAAGAAATTCCTAAACTTAAAGTCCCACGACTGCCACGTGCTTATGACACAATTGCTTCCAGTTGCTTTAAGAGGAATTCTACCTCCACATGTACGTCTAGCCACCGTAAAGCTATGTGCATTCCTCAATGCAATTTCTTAGAAGGCAATCAATCCAGTGGAACTAGCTACTCTACAGAATGATGTGGTTCAATGTCTTGTCAACTTTGAGTTGGTGTTCCCTCCATCCTTCTTTAATATCATGACATACCTCCTAGTTCATTTGGTGAAGGAGATTAGTATTATTGGACCTGTGTTCTTACATAACATGTTCCCCTTCGAGAGGTTTATGGGAGTCTTGAAGGAATATGTGAAAGTCCGTTCTAAGTCTGAAGGAAGCATTGCCCAAGGCTATGGAACAGAGGAGGTCATTGAGTTTTGTGTTGACTTTATTCCTGACCTTGCCCCGATTGGCGTTCCCGAATCGCAACACGAGGGGAGACTCAGTGGTAAAGGAACTTTAGGGAAGAAAACATATATTGGCATGGAAGACGATTATTTCAATAAAGCACACTACACAGTTCTTTAGAACTCGTCATTGGTGCATCCGTACATCGAGATACATAAGAAGTTCTTACGATCCAAGTTTCTAGGGAAGACTGAAGCTTGGATTAGGCGTCAGCACATGGAAAGTTTTAGTGGTTGGTTGTAAAAAGAATGTCAAGGCGATGACAATATTGATGAGCAACTGTATTTGTTGGCTAGGCAACCATCATGGCATATCCTCACGTACCAAGGGTACGAGATAAATGAGAATACATTTTACACAGTTGCCCAAGATAAAAGGAGCACCAATCAAAATAGTGGTGTTCACATAGATGGCACAGATCCAAATGGGAATATACAAATATATTATGGCCGCATAGAAGATATATGGGAACTAGACTATGCACCTAATTTTAAAGTTCCTTTGTTCCGGTGCCAATGGGTGAAGCTGACCGGAGGAGGGGTAACAGTCGACAAAGAGTATGGAATGACAACAGTGGACCTCAACAATATTGAGTATAAAGACGAACCATTCGTCCTTGCTACCGATGTGAGTCAGATGTTCTATGTGAAAGACATGTCTACAAAATCAAAGAGAGGAAAAAACGAAGACATCAACTCAATGATCAATGAGCCAAAGCGCCACATAGTTCTTTCTTAGAAAATAAATATAGTGGGAATTGAAGACAAGTCAGACATGTCAGAAGATTATGAAAGAAATGTCCGAATTTCACCCTTCATAGTGAAGAAAGATTCAAGCATCATGTTAAATGATGAAGACACTCCATGGTTATGACAAGATCATAACCAAGGGTCATACGTCAAGAAGAAATTCACTGTTGTACCCGCATGATACAACGATGCACTGTTGTGACATAGTTTTAGAAAGTCTATATGAGATTCAAGAATTTATGACTAGTGTTTGATAAAAATTTCTCAAATGGGAAAATGAGCTATGTAACAATTGTAGATCTTGCTGAGATGATCAAACTTGGTATTCAAAGATTTTTCATCTGAGGTCATTTAGTGTCTCATTTGAGCAAGTTTGACCAAGTCAAATTTGGTCAAATGAAAAAACAATACTTTGACTCTAGTATTATGAACTCTAAATAACTTCAAATTGAAACGTTTTGAATACCAAGTTTGTTAAAATCTTCAAGATCTACAATTGTTGTTTTGGTCAACTTTTCATTTGAGATAGTTTGGATGGTTCAAATTTATGATTTTTAAATTTTGACGCCTACAAACTAGTTTTCGGAACCCTAGATTGTCTCAAATTGAAAAGTTTTGAATACCAAGTTTTTTCAGCTCATCAAGATCTACAATCCTTATATAGGCTATTTTTTCATTTAAGAAAGTTTGAACAAAATGTAGTTCAAATTTCACAAGTGTGTGACATAGTTTTAGAAAGTCTATATGAGATTCAAGAATTTATGACTAGTGTTTGATAAAACTTTCTTAAATGGGAAAATGAGCTATTTAACAATTGTAGATCTTGCTGAGATGATCAAACTTGGTATTCAGAGATTTTTCATCTGAGGTCATTTAGTGTCTCATTTGAGCAAGTTTGACCAAGTCAAATTTGGTTAAATAAAAAAATAGCACTTTGACTCTAGTATTATGAACTCTAAATGACTTCAAATTGAAAAGTTTTGAATACCAAGTTTGTTAAAATCATCAAGATCTACAATTGTTGTTTTGGTCAACTTTCCATTTGAGATAGTTTGGACGGTTCAAATTTGTGATTTTTAAATTTCGACGCCTACAAACTAGTTTTCGGAACCCTAGATTGTCTCAAATTGAAAAGTTTTGAATACCATGTTTGTTCAGCTCATCAAGATCTACAATCCTTATATAGTCTATTTTTTCATTTGAGAAAGTTTGAATAAAATATAGTTCAAATTTCATAAGTGTGTGACATAGTTTTAGAAGGTCTATATGAGATTCAAGAATTTGTGACTAGTGTTTGATAAAACTTTCTCAAATGGGAAAATAAGCTATGTAACAATTGTAGATCTTGCTAAGATGATCAAACTTGGTATTCAGAGATTTTTCATCTGAGGTCATTTAGTGTCTCATTTGAGCAAGTTTGACCAAGTCAAATTTGGTCAAATAAAAAAACAACACTTTGACTCTAGTATTATGGACTCTAAATGACTTCAAATTGAAAAGTTTTAAATACCAAGTTTGTTAAAATCATCAAGATCTACAATTGTTGTTTTGGTCAACTTTCCATTTGAGATAGTTTGGACGGTTCAAATTTATGATTTTTAAATTTCAACGTCTACAAACTAGTTTTCGGAACCCTAGATTATCTCAAATTGAAAAGTTTTGAATACCAAGTTTTTTCAGATCATCAAGATATACAATTGTTGTTTCGGTCAACTTTCCATTTGAGAAAGTTTAGATGATTCAAATTTGTGATTTTTAAATTTCGACGTCTACAAACTAGTTTTCGGAACCGTAGATTGTCTCAAATTGAAAAGTTTTGAATATTAAGTTTGTTCAACTCATCAAGATCTACAATCCTTATATAGGCCATTTTTTCATTTGAAAAAGTTGTAGAACAAAAATACTATATTTTCTTTATTTTTATAGGTTCAACAAAAATTTTCTGTCATTTTGGTCAAAAAACCGAGAAAAAATTGAAACATTGACGTTACAATAATGGGATAATAAATTTTCTATTGAATAATATTAGTTTTATTAATTTTAAGTTACAAATATATTTTTGCATTAACAAAATACTTAGTATTAGTAACATTTATATTATATATTCATAAAAGAAATTAAAAACTTTAGGTTACAAAATTTTTCTATTTACAATAAATAATTATTTAATCAAGAGGATTTTTTAAAATAAATATTGCAAAGTATTGAAGTTGCTATAGAATTAATTAGTATTAAACAAGGAGAACAAAATCAAAATCCCAGGCATTTCCAATTACTTTGGCGGGCTGCCAAAATTTTTAGGCCTTCAGTCCCGGCCCAGGCCAGGAACCGGGACTAAAGGGTGGGTGGACTTGCCCGCCCAAAAATACCTTTAGTCCCGGCTGGTAACACCAACTGGGACTAAAGATCCTTTAGTCCCGGCTGGTAAGTTGAGCCGGGACTAGAGGGTTGCACCTTTAGTCCCGATTCAGCTTACCAGCTGGGACTAAAGGATCTTTAGTCCCGCTTGGTGTTACCAGCCGGGACTAAAGGGTCCCGGCCTATATATATCGAATGGTTCCTCTGTTCATCTTCTACTTTTCGATCTACAACGTTGATCTTGTCTCTGCCGTGCCCGACTGCGTCGAGCTCTGCCGCGTCGCTGTCGTCGTCTACCCCCGCCCGGCCTCATCGTCGAGCCCCGCCCGGCGACCGTCGAGATCGTCTCCGCCGTACGTTGTCCTCGCGCGGCTCAGCTCGGCCCCGTGGCCGGCCAGCATGCCCGCCATGGCCATCCGCCCCTAGCCTGTTGCTAGCTATAGCGCTCGGCCATATTTTTTAGATACTTTTTAGATAGTTTTTTAGGTAGTGTTTGATATAGATGTTAGATTAAAATGTATTAAAATTTAATTAGTAGTTTATTCTTAGTTTTTAGATAGTTTTTTTATATATGTTAATTAGATTTAAATATATTAAAATTTAATTAGTACTTTATTTAGATAGTTTTTTTATATAGTTTTTATTATAGTTTTTGATATATTTAGTAATTATTATTCTATCTCTCTCTATATATGTGTTAGATTTAATTTTGATTTAGTAATTCTATCTATGTATATATGTTAGGTTTAATTAGATTTAGTAATTAATTCTATCTAGAGATTCTATATGTATATATATATGTACTTAATTATTTCTATGTGTATATATACATGTACTTAATAATTTTCATGTGTTGAGAGAGAGAGAAAATTATATCTAGAGAGACATTCTATGTGTTATCACATGCATATCTAGAGATATATACATATGCACTTATTCTATGTGTTGAGAGAGAGAGAAAATTATATCATTCTATGTGTATATATACATGTACTTATTTTTATGTTTTTAGATCGAAAGTGTTTTTGATTCGTTTTCAAAGCCTATACCTTATTATTGTTTATCCTTATAAAATATTATGTGTTATTATATTTAATTGGATTTAGTAATTCTATATGTGTTATCACATGTACTTATGTTATGTGCCATAGTAATTCTATCTATGTGTTATCTTGAAGATACAAATGGCTGCTCCGGATGATAATTTGAATGATGACATAATGGCGGATATTATCAACGCCGGCACCAATGCGGATGTAGATGACACGAGTCAGTACTTTACTGATTATGAGGATATCCTGAATATCCCGATGGTTGAAGATCAACAAATTGTCGCGTAAGAAAATACTGGCGAGGTATATTCGATTATCTATCATCTCTTATAGATGCATGCGTACGCATATTTGTTGTTAATCGTTGTGTTTCTACTCATGTAGCCGGTCTCTGGATCTACATCAACCACCGGCAAGAGTAGGAAAGTCCGAGGGCTAAAAAAGCCATTAGAGGGCCGTTTTATAATATCAGAATTCGACACCGACACCGGCAAACCATTGGGACCACATGCTCAGACATATGTCAATCAATATGGGTTCATTGTAAGGGATATGATCCCAGTTAGTGCTCGTGAATGGAAGCAGAAGATATCCATTCCTAATGTTAGTTTTGTATCTGATCGTGATAAGAACCTAGCTTGGAGAGATATCACTCAGCATTTCACATTACAAGCAGATAATGCTTTGAAGGAGCTAGTGAGGGATTGGACAATGAAGAAGATAGCAACATTGTTCCAGAGTTGGAAGAAGACATTTTATAAAAAGTTTATCTTGAAGAATGAAACACTGAATTTCAATGCTAAGGCGTTTGTCAAGTTGGAGTCCCATTGGGATGACTTTGTACAATACAAGACATCTCAAGAGAGTGAGGAACGTGTGATGAGGAATCAGCAGAATACCCGATAGAAGCAATACCATCATCGCATGGGATCAGGTGGTTATAGGAGTGCTATTCCTAAGTAGCAGAACCTAGAAGCAAAGATTATTGCTAAGGGAATCATACCTGAAATAATAGAGAAGAACTGGCCTCAACGCGCGAAGAATTGGTTCTACGCTCATGGGGGAAGCCTAGACCCAGACACTGGCAAGCTAATTTTCGGCCAAAAAATTGAGAGAGCAACACAGAGACTAGCTCGTGCTAGGGAAGAAGCTGATAGTGGTGTTTTCAAGCCCAACAGAGAAAAGGATGAATTGACATATGCCCTAGAGAATCCCGAACACGGTGGTTGAACAAAAGGCTATGGGGCGGTTCCGTGGCTACAAGCATTCCCAACAGACAAGAATACCTACAGAAGCCACCAGAGAAAGAAGGATGAGGAGTCAGACCGAATCCGTGTATTGGAGCAATTTGTTAATGAGTCATGACAAGCATTGCTTGAATCACATGAACGAGAAAAATCTCTTGAGGCAAGAATGCAGGAGGAGATCAAGAGGCAAGTGCAGCTAGCAATGAGTCAAATGCAATCGCAATCAACACCGTGAGTCACCATTAGCCCCGTTGGTCAGATCAAAAGCAGTTGTGATTCCACGGAGCTACCAGTTATTCAAGGTGATGCTGGGTTGCGTTTCCCTGTTGATGACATTACCGAGCCTCTAACAACATGTGAGCTGCACATTCCAGATGGTAATAATGCATCAATCATGGTGGTTGTCGGGGTTGTATCTCCAATAGACCGAACGAAGACACCAAGAATCCATGGGTCAGTTATTCAACCTGGATATGCTAGCGTCTCGGTCGATAGAGTGCTCAAAGGTTACAGCAATGTTCCTCTTGACATTGAAGGCGGTGATGGGGAGAAGACACTAGGAGAAGCAGAGAAGACATTTATTCAATGGCGCAAACGCTTCATCATCATTCCTGGGGCGCCACCGCTTCCCCTACCTCACCCTAGGTACGAATGAAAGTGAATGAAATATTATTTTCCATTAATTTTATATTGGCTTCAAAAATAATTGACCCACAACTTGTTTTTGTAGCAGGGTCTCCTCCCAGCCTAGCCTAATCATTCATTCCCCATCTCATCACAGCGTCGCGGGGGGCGAGACGACTTCATCCCTACGGCGATCTCCAACTCCTACACCGGCCCCATCGCCTCCACAACGATCTCCAACTCCTACACCGGCCCCACTGCCTCCACAACGATCTCCAATGCCTCCACGCCGGACTTCAACACCGGCCTCATCGCCTCCACGCCGGTCTCCAACACCACCCCCACCCCCTCTACAGCGACGCACTACAAAGACGTCTAAGGTCCCGGCGGCAAAGAAGACCCCCCAAAAAAGAGTTATTTCTCAAGAAATACTTCCTAAAAAGACTGATGAGCAAATAGCAGCCGAAGAAAACAAAAAAGTGAAAGATTTTTTTTATAGATATCCAAAAGCAGAGACAAGCGAAGCTTAAGGAGAAGTCATACTTTTACATACCATGAGATCAGCTGAGACAGAAGGTCGAAGCTCACAAGAAAAAGATGCTTGAAGTTCGTAAGCCTCCGCCACTATTAGACTATGACCGCTCCCTCGTGAAGTCACATGATGCACATAAGAAAAGGAAAAGAGCATCATGGAAGGATGTCCCACAGCTCGGACAACAAAAGCAACCAATGTAAAATCTTGTTGTTGCTAATGAATATGGTTCCAACATAGAAGTCTATCGATCAGACAACTCTAGAGAAGTGTCGGTTCAAGACCTTAATGCTTTTTTTGAACAAACTAGTTTAACCTTGGATCAATTGATGGGCAAAGCTCCAATCCAGAACCTGGAAGTTGATACCTGGAAGACTTATAAATTTGGCAAAAGTCTGTATAACCCTACGGCTCTGAATGAATTGGGTACGCAAATGTACTTGCTCAACAAGTGGTACATGCAAGCGTGTGGCAGGGGTGAGCAGTGGATCTTTGTCAGATTTAGAGACCATCATTACTTCCGTGGCGATGACATCTTACATATTTGTTTCGAAGAATTGCATCAACTATACCACTTGGACGCTCTGGACAAATCAATCATTAGCTCCTTTTGTTTGTAAGTGATTCTTACTTTTATTTAATAAACTCACTTCCATGCGTACGTGTATATAATTATCCTCACATGTAACTTATATTTATATACAGATTCTAGATGTCAGAGCTCCAAAGAATATAAGACACCAGTGTTGGCTTCATTGATCTTTATATCGTATTCAAAACCGATATTATTGTCAAGGAGCACTGGGTATCTGAAGCACAGACGAATATCATGAAGTTCTTCGTGAAGCAGCACGACAAGACAACAATACTTTTCCCGTACAACTTTGAGTAAGTGTTAATAATAATGTAGTCTACACATTTTATGTAATATCAATACAACTTATATGCATGTACGTGTGTGTATAAACCAATGCAGGTTTCACTGGATACTCATTGTCATTGAGTTAAACTCAAGTCGGTTAGTAATCTTGGACTTATTGTGAAAAGAGCGGGCACTATATCAAAATATGATAGACATTATCCAAGGGTAATTTCGATCTCTCACGCACAACTATTATTGAATAGACTTTGCCATAATTTATTAACGATCGTACATTATTGGTCGCACAGGGTTTGGAAAGAGTTTATTCGGCAACACCGCAAGGATTGCAAGACACCACTTAATGTAGTTGAAATACCAGTAAGTTATACTAGATATACTTTCCCACGTGTTTAATTACTATATCGTACTTCAATTTACGTGTGAGATGATGAGAATAATCTTCTTCTCGTACAGTGGTGTTTGCGGCTATATTTATTTTTAAATGAATATATATATATACTTTTCCTTTTATTTCAAATGCAAGACTGAATGGCTGAAACGAAGGGTCATGCAAAAAGACCATCTGAAAGCAGTTCAAGAGTCAATAGCAGAATATTTTCTAGAAAAAGTGCTAAATCCCAACGGCGAGTTCTACTTTGATCCTAAGGAACTAATGATGTAAATTAAATGTTTATTGATATCGTTATTTTTGAGAACAAGATTATGAAAGTGTTGTATATATATATATATATCTATAATATATATAGTTTCATACTTTATTCGAATATAATAATGCTCGAGATGATAATTAGATGTAATTATATGCGTGCGTGTATTTATATTAGCAGCGTAGAATACGTACATAAAAATATATTATATATTAAACAAATATGTGTAACTGAACTGAAAACAAATTAAACAAAAAAAAGAAAAAGAAAAGAAACCTTTAGTCCCGGTTGGGGTTACCAACCGGGACTAAAGGGTGCGGCCACATTTGCTCGGCTGGAGGGCCTTTAGTCCCGGTTGATAACACCAACCGGGACTAAAGGTCCATCTTTAGTCCCGGCTCGATGATCCGGGACTGAAGGTTCCACCTTTAGTCCCAGGATCGTTATCCCGGCGTGGTAACCGGGACTAAAGGCCGTTACCGCCCGGGACAACAAGTCCATCCTATAGTAGTGATCGTCTGCCGCCTGCGGAGTCCAATGGCCTGTGTTCCAACTAGCTAGCAAACTGGACTTCCTATTCACGTTCACGTCAGGGACATGCAGCCCAAGTTCCATGCTCTGTACAAGTCCATCAAAGTTACAGGCTGCCATCAATAAGCATCGACATTTGCAGTTAAGCTCCTGGCTTCTATACTTATACTTCCTTTATTCGTTGATGCCCATATACAGATTTGTCAATTTAACTCTGAAGGTGCTTAGCCACCGTTTAATCGTTTTTAACTCCGATTTATAGTTCGTTCTTATCACGTTAGATTCATGTCGATATAATCTACGTGCTAGCAGTGATGTTTAACCTGTCACATGACATGTGTTTATAATTAAAATATTAACTTGGTTAATTTGCATTAAACTAATCTTATAATTAAAAATAACATAGGTTTTATATTTTGGTGTTTTATATACAAAAATCTTAAGATGCATATTCTTTTAAATTATGAATTTGATTAGTTAAACCACATTGCATATATTAAAAAAAGGTGTTCTCACATGCTACTTTATTTTGTAAAGTTACAGTTTAATTTGCTTAATTCATACGGAAACATTTATGAATAAATTATGATTAGGTTTAACTTTGTTTTTGAACAAAATACAAATGGACTAATCCGAATTTTTGTCATTCATATGGTTTTTCTTAATTAAAATAAATCAAGCCCTTGTAGTTGTTTCCTCTCTTTTATAATATAAATCTTTTAGAAGTCGTCTGTTTGTAGCCGTTAGTTGTGTTCGGCGTTCTTAGTGATCTTGCGATCGTAGAACTAGTTCTCTTTTAGTACGTTGTTTTCTCTTATGTGGTGTAATGCTCTTAGTTGTTTTTATTTGTTGCTTGTATGTTTGCCAATGCATGGTGCTTGCTACGAGTAGAACGAGAGCCGTTTGCGAGCACTAAAGATCAGAAGGTGAATGACCAGAAGCAAAGTATGAGGAATTGTTGAGGCAAGTATAATATGAGGCTCCTTGTTACCTAATAACATTATAATCATCTTTTCATGTGCATGTGTCCAATATGATGAAACATTAAGGACCTTACCTAGTATACTTTTGCTACCTTGTTCCTTGATACCTATGGTTCATGCACATGGGTAGTTTTGCTAGTTGCTCTACTTAATGATGAAAGCTCCTTAATAATGACTAATGGCATAAGCAATGATGTCTAAAATGTGCTTTTTAGCAATATGGAATCCCTAAGGACTAATCTGTGAGTAAAATCCGGGACTTACAGTACAACCATGAGTGCTACATGGCTCTGTCTTTAGTCAAGTATAAGGACCTTTTTTAGCTTGTTAGTGGTTACCCGAAAGGGCACAAAAGGGGTTTGACACGACATGGAATCCCTAAGAGTACTTCTGCGTGAGTGTGCCTTTCAAAAGGGGAGCTCTACATCTGCCTGCCGATTGAAAACCTAGCGGCCCTAACTTGTTGGACGAACCTTTGAAAGACTTCAGAGTGAACCCTGCCGACCTTCCTTGGCAGTGGGTCAAGAGATTAGCTACCTCGGGCAAAAGGGTGTAGGGTCGAGATGGTGGACTAGAGGAGGGGGTGAATAGTCCTTTCTAAAATTAATTACGTCTGCTAATCGAAACAAGTGCGGAATTAAAACAATCGGTCTAGTCAAGACTACACCCCTCTATCTATGTTCTCTAGCACCTTTTCAAAGATCCTAATTAAGCAACTAAGGTGTCGGGCTAGTTAGAGCTCACCTTACCAATTCTAGAAGCAAGGTCACACAAACCTATGCCACTAGTACTTCAAGCAACGAGAAAGCTCCTACACATGCTAGTAAGCAAAAGCACAAAGCCACCTAAGCTCACTAGCAATGCTCAATAGCAAGGCAACCAATGCCAAATTAGAGAGCACAAATACTTAGCTACTCAAACTAAGCAATGTGACTAACAAGGTTACACAAACCAAATTAGCCACGCAAGGGAGTTACTTCAATGCTACACAAGCAAGAAGGTAACTAGTGAGCTACACAAGCTAACTAATTACAAGAGCAACTACACAAGCACAATGTATATGAAAGTAATTACAAGCTTATGAAAGGGGATTGTAACCAATGGGAAGAACAATGTTGACACGGTGATTTTCTCCCAAGGTTCACGTGCTTGCCAACACGCTATGTCCCCGTTGTGTCGACCGCTCACCTGGTGGTTCGGCGGCTAATTGGCATCACCCGCCAAGCCCGCACATAGGGCACCACAAGAACCTACCCCGAAAGTGAGGGTAGCTCAATGACACGCTCAACTAGAGTTGCTCTTCACGGCTCCCGCCACTACTAGAAATGTGTTCATCAATGACGATTCAGTCGTGACGCTTACAAATTACGTCACAAAACAAGCGCTTTCTATGATGAAATTTCCAGCTTCGTCATAAGTAACAAGTGACAGAGCTTTGGCACGAAGAATAATGACGAAAACAAAAGAATCGTCATAAAACAACAAAACTAAATCGTCATAGATCATTTGGCTCGTGTACCACCTCGAGGACGTGGCGCCGTGGTCCCACCTCGAGGACGTGGTGATGTGGTCCCACCATTGGGTCCCAACCTCGAAGACGTGGCGGCGAACAAGTGGGGCAGCGTGGCCCACACGGTCCAGGTGGACCTGCATCCTTCCGCCTCCCTTTTTTTTGCCAAAAAATAGCGCACGCAGGGAGATTCGAACCCGCGACCTGCTGCTAGACATGTTGGTGCGTTACCACGGGAGCACTCACCGTTTTGTGATAAAGCCATGCATGTTTTTCTATTTGTAAACGTATAACATGATAATTGATGATTTTTTTCCTAAAATTTTCTAAAATCATTCTCTATCAATTTATTTTGTTGGTTTTGTCAATATATACATATGAAAAGTTTGAGCAATTTAAATTTTGAATTTCAAAAAAATGCAACTTTAGACAAGATTTTGGTTCCCCAAATGATTTCAGCTGAAAAAGTGATAAATACCAAAGTTGAATAACTCATCAAGATCTACAACTTTTGTATTGGTTATTTCTTCATATGACAAAGTGGTAACGACATTGTTCACAAATGTGACACATCTCTCATAAGGTTTTATAAACTATATGAGACATGTGTAAGATTAGTGAACAATGTGTGCTAAGGATTTGTCAAATGAAGAAATGACCAAAATAAAAGTTGTAGATATTCATGAGTTGAACAACTTTGGTATTCATCTCTTTTTATGTTGAAATCAATTTGGGTCTCAAATTTTGGTTCGAACTTGTCGTTTTTCAAAATTTCAAATTTGAAAGGTACAAATTTTGTCAAATGACAAGATGACCAAAATAAAAGTTGTAGATATTAATGAGTGGAACAACTTTGATATTCATCACTTTTTATGTTGAAATCAATTTGGGTCTCAAATTTTGGTTTGAACTTGTCATTTTTTAAAATTTCAAATTTGAAAGGTTCAAATTTTGTCAAATGACAAGATGACCAAAATACAAGTTGTAGATATTGATGATTTGAACAACTTTTGTATTCATCACTTTTGCATATGAAATAATTTAGGGTTTGAAAATTTGGTTTGAACTTGTCAAATTTCAAATTTCAAATTTTAAAATGTGTAAAACATTGTCACATCCAAGTTTGATCAAACTTAAATGCTGAAGCATGATTTTATAAATTTTTAGGAAAAAAAACCATTATATTTAGAGTTAGTATGAGGGAGAACAACTAGTTACAAAGTTTACCCATAGATTAAAAAGAGAAATCACACTGTTTTAGATGATCCTTACATGATCATAGTGAACAGTGTGATTTCTTTTTTTAATCTGTGGGTCAACTTTGTAACTAGTTTTTCTTCCTCATACTAACTCCAAATCTGATGATTTTTTTTCCTAAAATTTTCTAAAATCATTCTCTATCAATTTATTTTGTTGGTTTTGTCAATATATACATATGAAAAGGTTGAGCAATTTAAATTTTGAATTTCAAAAAAATGTAACTTCAGACAAGATTTTGGTTCCCCAAATGATTTCAGCTGAAAAAGTGATAAATACCAAAGTTGAATAACTCATCAAGATCTACAACTTTTGTATTGGTCATTTCTTCATATGACAAAGTGGTAACGATATTGTTCACAAATGTGATATCTCTCGTAAGGTTTTATAAACTATATGAGACATGTGTAAGATTAGTGAACAATGCGTGCTAAGGATTTATCAAATGAAGAAATGACCAAAATAAAAGTTGTAGATATTCATGAGTTGAACAACTTTGGTATTCATCTCTTTTTATGTTGAAATCAAATTGGGTCTCAAATTTTGGTTCGAACTTGTCGTTTTTCAAAATTTCAAATTTGAAAGGTATAAATTTTGTCAAATGACAAGATGACCAAAATAAAAGTTGTATATATTAATGAGTGGAACAACTTTGGTATTCATCACTTTTTATGTTGAAATCAATTTGGGTCTCAAATTTTGGTTCGAACTTGTCATTTTTTAAAATTTCAAATTTGAAAGGTTTAAATTTTGTCAAATGACAAGATGACCGAAATACAAGTTGTAGATATTGATGATTTGAACAACTTTTGTATTCATCACTTTTGCATATGAAATCATTTAGTGTTTCAAAATTTGGTTTGAACTTATCAAATTTCAAATTTCAAATTTTAAAATGTGTAAAACATTGTCACATCCAAGTTTGATCAAACTTAAATGCTGAAGCATGATTTTTTAAATTTTTAGGAAAAAAACCATCACATTTGGAGTTAGTATGAGGGAGAACAACTAGTTACAAAGTTTACCCACAGATTAAAAAGAGAAATCACACTGTTCTAGATAAAAGTTGTATATATTAATGAGTGGAACAACTTTGGTATTCATCACTTTTTATGTTGAAATCATTTTGGGTCTCAAATTTTGGTTCGAACTTGTCATTTTTTAAAATTTCAAATATGAAAAGTTTAAATTTTATCAAATAACAAAATGACCAAAATAAAAGTTGTAGATCTTCGTGACCTCTACAACTTTGATCTTCATGACCGAAAATTTGGCAGGCCCAAGTAACATGTACGTGCATCCCTCCTGTAAACCCTATCGTGCCTAACTCCCTCGGACCCGCAGCCGCCTCTCTCTCCCACAGCTCAGTCGCGTGCGCCGCCGTCTCTCCCAGATCTCGCCCGCCGGTGGCTCGCGGCAGGATGAGGCGCAGCTCGCTCCCATGGTGGCGTCCTCGCGCTCGCCCCTTCTCTCCACCTCCATGCCGCCCGCGGGCCCCCTCGCCGCCAACTGGAGCCTCGCCCCTTCTCTCCGCCCGCAAGCGCATAGATCAGGGCCATGGAGAAGCCGCTACCGGAGCCCATCCCCTCGGCAGCCGACAGCCGCGGAGGAGGGGCGGAGCAGTTCAGGTCGCTCGTCGACCCCGATGACGTCGCCTCCATCAGGCAGACCACCTCATGTGAGCTCGCCCACTCCCCTTCCCTCCACTCCCGATCCCGTGGAGCCCTGAATGGTTCAGATGTTCTGATTCGTCAGTACTACTGCTGGGGCTTTCAATTGCTGTGCCTAGCGTGCTAAATGAGATATTTTTGGGTATTTCCCTCTGATAGATTTAGACCATTCTAGGAGTAGGTTCAGTGCTCGTATGGATTAAGAATTTACCAATCAACCGCCTATAGTAAATTAGTAATTTGTTGCTTCCATGCCTCATGATGATTCACCATCTAGACTGCGTGCTGACATGTGCTGCCCTTATTGCTCTGCCTTTTGTTTCCCTGGGAAATATTTCCTAGTAGCTCACTAAAATTTCACATGGATCCATGTATAGACCTCACAGTTAAACTAATGTACACTCTTGCAATTATGAAAACAACTGCTAATTTAGAGTTAGTTCTAGTTGAAAGCAGCGGATCTCAAGGGTATCAATTGTTGCCTGTTGTGATTGACTATATTATTATTATAGCTAATACACTGATAACTATTACAGGTCCTAAAATGCAAGTACTGAGGGGAGATGGTCATCCATGCTCAGGTGAAGTGGCGAGATATTAATGTTTTGCAGCTGTAATTTTATGTCTATATCTGGTGAAGTGGGGAGATCAGAGATCTCAATTAGGAGCTTGTAAACTATTTATGATAATACCACCCTCTGCATATAGTTTGTTGGAAATATGCCAATAGGGGAGACAGACAGGGCCCTGTAGCCATTGTTTTTTCAGAGGGAAGTTGAGTGGTTCCTTAGTTATTTTTACAGCATATTCAGATTATTTTTTAGCTGAATAGCTGGCTGCTGGGGGCACTTTGCTAAGTTTATAATGCTGTTCTGAAAAAAATGATCCCATAAGGCAACAATGTATAGGAGCCATGTCACTTTATATGATCTGCAGCTAATAATCAATCTTCAGCTAGGTCGCTTCTCTTTTGTTGTATAGGAGCCATGTCATTTTATATGATCTGCACTATCTTTACTGGAACTTATATTTAGTTTTATTTGGTATTTAAAGGTGGATCCTTACTACTAGTCTGTGAGTATATAAGTAGTATATGAGCTCATTCGTAGTTTTTTTTCGTAAGAACAGTGACACGTGTTATACGCGTCACTGACGGCCCTCTACACGCGTCACTGATAACGTTTTCTAGCATAGTGTGGGATCTTATCCGGAGTCGTCGCTCATCAGGTTAGTAGCAAATTTCATTTCTTCCTGTCTCTTTTTTTTACGATTGTTTTTGCCATAGATTCATTATTATTTCCTTCCTGACTATCACTAGGTCTTCAAGAGAAATACCGCTGCCGGCTGCACTGTAATATTTTATCAGAACTCCGGTAAACAATACTCCGTATAGCACGTCACTTTGTCTAATCACTTATAAATAGTCAAACAACAATAATATTTATTACCGCTGTGATTCAACCGTGTATCTTCTTAACTGGAATTGTTTCCATCTTAGTAGACAAACAACAATAATATGTGTGGCATTAAAAATTTATATCTCTTTGAACTTTTATGCTGTACTAAATGTTTCTTATTCTGATTTGTTTTTTACATAATTTGTAATCAATGATACCAGAACTTTGTTGAGTATGGCTCTGTTGCCGTTTTCATTAATTTCTATTGCAGTAGCTATGACCTACGTAGATGTCCTAAAATCTTATTTAAAGAATTGTCCGTCTGTCATTTAAACATCTTGTCACACCTTTTATAATATAGTGTTCAATCACACTTTCAGTCAGCATATCCTCTCTTAAGTCTTATATTTTGTTACATGGCAGCATCGATTTTATTCAAGATATATTATTCATTTTTGTTGATGTCATCTCAGAGCACCATCTATTTGCAGATATACCAAATATCTCTGCAGTAGGCCATATATTGTTTTCATTAATTTCTACTAAATTTATTGTACAGATTTGTAAGCGGTGGATATGACAGAAATGCTTACTGATGAATATTCCTTCCGGATACGCTTAATAGTAGCAATTCGGATGGTCGGAAGTGTCGAAGAATACCTTTCGCCTTTGCTTTGATCCGTCTAGCCCAAAGTATGGTGGATTGCCCTTAGGTGAACTGATTGTGCGGGCATGAATGTGGTTTCAAATCTGTATATAGGGGTGAAATTGTGCTGGATCAGAATTCAAAATACCAAGCTTTGTACTAGTTTAGTACTCTTTAAAAGCAAATAGTATCAGACAATGTCCTTACACAGTTGTCGCAATTTTCGTTATTGCTCAACCAGTCAACCTGAAACTAGTTATTTGCACCATTTAGTATAGGCTCTAGCTGTGTTTTCAATACTAGAAAGTTGGACAGAAATCTTTCATTCACTGATAGTGACAGGTTAGTTGTTACCGATACCACTCTCAGTTATTTTCTAAAGCTAATTTTGTAGTGCTATCAGTAGCTTATGTTGTTGTTGCATGTTGTAGATGGGAAGACTTTCAAGAAGGAGCGCTTAGATGCTGAGCTGAAGCTGGTTGGTGAGTATGGTCTGCGCTGCAAGCGTGAGCTGTGGCGCGTGCAGTATGCCCTGAGCCGTATCAGAAATGCAGCCAGGGAGCTGCTCACCCTAGATGAGAAGAACCCACGCCGTATCTTTGAGGGTGAGGCGCTCCTCCGCCGCATGAACCGATGAATAGGTATCTTGTCATATATTCTTTCTCAATCAGTTTCCAAAGGATATTCTCATTTTAAACCTATGATCTCATCTGACATGTTCATTATCTTGTAAACTTGACAAAAGCTGGCGAGGACACAAAAGGAGATGGAGGAGTACAAGAAGCTGACAGAGATAAACAACAAGGCAATGGAGGAGAACAATGCGCTGCTCAAGCGTATCTTGGCCATCAACAATGCTTCTTCGACATGAGCGCTGCTCGTAGCTGCTGGTTCATTAAGCAAGGGGTCTGCTAGTGATTTTGTTTATGTAGTAACTTATGTTGCTGGTGGTTGGCAACTTTTTATTATTTCCTGTGATGTTAATGTGAACTGAGATGAAACTAGTAGTTCAAATGTGATGTCTAGTGAGTTATGTGAACCGAGTTTAGAATTGTTGATTAAGTTGTTGGTCATTGGAATACTGGATCTGTTAATTTATGGAAGTTTTTTGTCATTCCAGTATTATTTGCATTCTGTAATGAAATCGGCATGTGCACTTGTGACGATTTGGTAATTGATTCTGTGACGAATTTCTATTTATTTCAGTGACGAAAATGAGAACCTATCACAGCAAGCCTTGTGGCCCAATAAAAAGTGGACACATGGACCATCCACATCACTGGCCACATCAGCTGCCACGTGGTCGGACACGTCATCTGCAATGTGGACGTGCCACGTGGACAAGACACGTCAGCTGCCAGCGTGGCAGACGTCGTCTGGCCGCCTAACAGACGGCAAGTCATGACGAAAAAGGGGCTATATCAATGACGAAAATAGATCGTCATAGAAAGAATACACTTCTATGACGACGGCCATTTCGTCATAGAACAAATGCACATCTATGACGAAAATAGACGTTTCGTCACAGTAGGTAAAATATGACGCGCATTCAATGACGAATACCATATCGTCACAAATTCGTCATAAAATAATATATGTGACGATTTTGGAGTCTTCAGTGACGAAAGAAGAGCATCATTGATGTACATATCCCTAGTAGTGCGCGGGGCGAGCACAATGCCCTTCACAAAGCTCTTCTCCAGAGCACCGCAAAAGCTTCTTGCGGGCTTCAACGGAGACCACTACCAAGCCATTTAGGAGGTGGCAACCTCCAAGAGTAACAAGCACCACCAGCTTGCAAGACGACCACCTAGTGCCACTCGATACAACCTCATGATGCAATCTCACTAGAATCACTCTCTCACACAATCGAATGATCACTATCAAACATATGTGAGATGGAGGACTCCTAAGCACTCTCAAGCATGGACACAAAGTCCCCCAAGGTGCTCAGTACCAGCCATGGCCGAGACCACCTTATATTTATAGCCCCCATGAAAATAGAGCCGTTGTACCCCTTCACTAGGCACAACACGGGGTGACCGGACGCTCCAGTCAGATTGACCGGACGCACCTGGTCCAGCGTCCGGTCAACGGATGCACGCCACGTGTCACTTCCGTTCAACCTCAGTCGCTTGATCTCAATGGTTAAGTGATGACCGGAAGCAGCATAGTGCCAAGACCGGACACACCTCTACCAAGTCCAGTCGTTTCTAGAGAGGTTCCATTCACGACCAGACATGTCAGTTTGAGCGTGATCGAACGTAGGACACCAACGTCCGGTCACTTCTAGTAAGGTTCCAGAGACGCTCAACTATGATCAGACGCGTTCGGTCGATCAAGATTAGACGCAGCATCAGCGTTCGGTCTTTCTCCTCTTCTCTGTGGCACCACATCAGCGGGACCGGACGCACCCACCTAGCGTCCGATCATGAAGTGACCTAGTGTTCGGTCGAAGACCGATGCCTACGCCTTCACTGCTGCCACTGACCGGATGCAGGACCTCAGAGTCCAATCACCGTGTGACCAGCGTCCGATGCACTCTGTGAAACCCTGTCTTTTCTATATAGGGCGCCGGTGACACTCCGCCGGTGAAGTTTCGAACCCTTGCTCCTAAGTGCTAAACACAATGTGTATCACCTTTGTGCTTGTGTGTTAGCATATTTTCACAAACATTTTCAAGGGATTAGCCACTCAACTTGCCATGCCACTCGATCCTAGCGACGATACAAAGTTAGATCACTCGAGTGGCACTAGATGATCGATACGCAAACAAGTTTACCCATCTTGATAGTACGGCCATCTATCCTAAACCCGGTCATCAACTTCTCTACACACCTATGACCGGTGAAATGAAATGCCTTAGGTTATACCTTTGCCTTATGCATTTCATTCCATCTTCTCCAATGTTGATGCAACACATGCACCAACACGATCAACAATGATATGATCCACTTTATATCATCACGTGATCATATTGGTTCATCGATCTTGACTTCACTTGCTTTTCACCGTTACCTTCGTCCATCGGTGCCAAGTCTTGCTCTAGCTTCACCGCCACACGGTCCATCGCTTCAAAGCCTCTGACTTGCCCTTCACTCTTGCAACCGGTCCATCAAGCCAAGTCATGTCTTGATCTTCTCCACCATGATCACATGACTCAATGTCATGTCTCATGTGCAATGAGCTCCTTCATCATTACATGTGTGAGCTTTGCCATATCTCCAAGCCATTTTCACCTTCATGGCATATGTTGCTCACACACATGTACTTATGGACTAATCACCTGTGTATCTCACATAAACATAATTAGTCCATCTAGGTTGTCACTCAATTACTAAAACCACATAAGGGCCTTTCAAAGGGTAAATCACGACTCACGGTGAAAGTGTACAACCTCTGTAGAGTGTAAAACTGTTATAACAGCCGTGCTCACGGTCACGAGCGGCTTAGAAAACTGATAGAATAATTGGTTCTTATTGTTATTCTATGATGTTGATGCTCATGTTTAATCATTATTGTCTTATTATCATTATTTATGATCATACGGGATTTGGAGCTTAAGCTCAACTTTATACTACACTAAAATGCTAACCGCAGTAAACCAGTGCCATCCTTTTGAGCCTTCATTCGCCCATGTTATATTTGCGGAGTACGACATGTGCTCACCCTTGCTATTTCCCCACACCCCCAGTCTAGCGAAGGTTGTTCTAACGGTTGCTGAAGACATGGAGTCTTCAAAAATATGACGGAAGTGCTAGGCGTTTGTTACCCCCAGTCAGCCGTCTCTGTGAAGAATGGAGCCTGAAGATTAGTTACACTAGTACAGAAACAAGCTGTACTCCTAGTTGGAAAACCTCTTCAGTCCCGGTTTCTCAACCGGGAGCACGAATCCGGGACTAAAGGGTCCCTACTTTAGTCTTGGTTTCTCGCCCGGGACAACCGGGGCTAAAGATGCCTCCCGGCCTAGCCACGTGGGCTGGCCCTTTAGTCCCGGTTGGTATTACCAACCGGGACTAAAGGTTTTTTTTTCTTTTTTTCTTTCTATTTTCAATTGATGATTCATTTTGGTTTTCGAATAGGTTTTCGAATATGCATTCTACGCTGCTAATAATATACGTATTCTACACGCTTATAATGTTCAAACATTTTGTACAAACTAAAGTATGAAACTAACGTATATATTACATGCATATACATATATTATACGTTATTTTATGTGCATATAATATGTATATATATATATATTACAAATAAAGCTTGCATTGTATATTCTATCATATCATTGTAGAACTCCATCTGGTTTGGCTTCCATGTTTCGTTCATGTCATTGTAGAACTCGTCGGCGGGGTTTAAGACCTGGTCATTAAGAAATCCTGCTATGGTCTCTTGAATTGCTTTCAGTTTGTCACGTCGTATGACTTTTTTCTTCAACCATAGAGTCTTCAATAAAAGTTTAAGGAAAAGTATTAATATATATATGTGTGTGTTGGTCACATGATTACTTATATATATGAGCAATAAAAGAAATTATGAATATATGAATATATTTATATAACGTACTTTGAGGATCTCTTCAGGAGTTCTTTTTGAGTACGCCATGATGAACTCGCAAACATAGTATCCGCAGTGTTCTTGCCTCAGAACCCACTTTTACGAGAAAAAAAGATCTGGTGAATTGAAAGCATGCATGGTGTTAATTGAATTATATATATATATAAATGTAGCTAGTACTTACTTTGTGTGCGATTACATCCAGTGGCGCTTTGCAATGTTTCTTGTGGTGTTCCTCAATGAAATTTTTCTAAACACTATGCCCAATAAAATAAAAAAATTAAAGGCCTTTAATAATTATTGCGGTTAAGAGATCGGGGTATATATAGTTGCTAGAGAGATCAAATTACCTTTGGATAATATCTATCATGTCTTGGTACTCTGTTTGCTCTTTTCTTAACAAGTCTAAGATGCTCAACCGACTATTGGCCATATCGATGACCATCAATATCCAGTGATTGCAGCATATGTTTTTATACACAAATATGATCGACATTAACTAGAGTCAATATATATATATGGGAGATAGCTTAGCTAGTAAGCAAATAATTGAACAAATGTCCATATGATCGACATTAATTATTAAACACTCACTTGAAGTTATAGGGGAAGAATATGTCCTTATTTTGTTGGTTCACTAAGAACCTCATATGATTTTTCTCGAGTTCAGCTTTCTATTCAGGCGGGGGATTAGGGTGTTTGAATAAGACATTTGGATCAACGAAACCAACATCATTATCCTTTCTCTTTTTGAGTTCTGTCATCTCATATCTGCATATATAAAAATATAGTGTGAGGATATATAATTTATATATATACATATAGCTTTATATATATACACTTTAATAGTAAAAAATAATCACACTTACAGACAATAGCAGCTAATGAGACTTTTGTCGAGAGAGTCCAGGTGGCATAGTTGGTGTAATTCTAAAAACTCGACATATATAACGTCATCGCCACGGAAGTAATGTTGGTTTTTAACTCTGACAGAAACAAAGGTCTCTCTCCGTTCACACGCTGTCATGTACCACTTGTTTAAAACTCTCTAATATGTATAACAAATATATATATATATATATATATAGCAATACAAATTTATAACTCTCTAATATGTATGTATAACAAATTTATATATATAACAATATAAATTTATAACTCTAATATATATGTATAACAAATTTAGCTATATAACAATATAAATTTATAACTCTCTAATATAGATGTATAACAAATTTATATATATAAAAATACAAATTTATAACTCTCTAATATATATATATATATATACAAATTTGTAACTCTCTAATATATATATATATAACAAATTTATATATATCAATACATAGTACGTTGGGGCCGGCGGCATTGGTGGCGCGCGGGGTGGCCGGCGTTGGGGTTCCAGTCGAGGCCGTGCACCTCCCGCGCGTGCTCGCGGAGGAGGCGCACGGGGTTCTGCGGCGGCGGGAGCCGCGCGGCGTCGAAGAGGCGCACAGAGCCATCCCCGAAGGTGGCGACGCAGAGGGAGTCGTGGGACTCAGACCACGCATAGTCGAAGAACGCGTCGGAGGTCGGGAAGGAGAAGATCGGCGTCGGGTCCGACGGCGGCGAGGTCAAGGACGATGAGGTGGCCACGGGCAACGGTGATGAGGGCGGCGGTGGCGGCAGTGGCGATGGGCGACGAAGACGAAGAGTGAGGAGGAAGAAGAAACGACCGCCTTATATAGGGGAGGGACCTTTAGTCTCGGCTCCTATAAACGCCCAGGACGAAAAAACCTTTAGTCCCGGTTGGTATTACGAGCCGGGACTAAAGGTGTATTTTGGCGGGCCGCAAAAAATATAGCCCAGCTTTAGTCCCGGGTGGTAGATCTACCCGGGACTAAAGTTGGGCTGCAGTTTCACTTTCCGCCCGTTTCAAGCTCTATTTGTTTTTTATATATTTCTTTCTATAAAATATTAAAGTCTTGTTAATTGCATAGTAAATTAAATACAAGGCATAAAATTGTTTTAAAAGAATATGGATTTACTTTTGCTTTATTGCACACAGAAAAATTATGTGACCTAAAGTTTTTTGTTTTTTCTTATAAATATTAAAATATAATGTCATTAATAATTACTATTTCATTAATGCAAAAATGTAGTGTTTAATTTAAATCATTAAAACTTTTGTTTTCGATTGGAAATTTGTTTTCACATCATTTTAACGTAAATATTTTCATTTTTGAATCACTCATTGTCCAAAAGCGACATGGAAATCCCACCATCAAACACAAATTTAATCTGAACATAGAAAAAAAGGAAACACCTAATAAACATATCTGAATTCACAATTATTACATAATATCTCTAATACACACTATTAAACATCACTATATATATCAAGCGGGCACAGTAGTGAACTTCTTCTTAACATATATCCCTTGGTTATGATCGCGCCGTAACCATGGAGTGTCCTCATCATTTTGCTGGATGCTTGGGTCTTTGTTCACTGTGAAGGGTAGAATTCGGTCATCCTTTTCATAATCTTCTGATATGTCTAACTTGTCTTCAATTCCGACGATGTTTCTTTTCCCTGAAAGAACTATGTGGCGCTTTGGCTCATTGATTGGGTCGTTGTTGTTTTTCCATCTTCGGTTTTGTAGACATGTCCTTGACATAGAACACCTGATTCACATCCTTAATAAGGACGAACAGTTCGTCTTTGTATCCAATATTATTGAGGTCCACGGTTGTCATTCCATACTGGTTGTCGACAACTACCCCGCCTTCAGTCACCTTTACCCATTGGCACTTGAACAAAGGTACCTTAAAAGTAGGTGCATAGTTTAGTTCCCATATATCCTCTATGCGGCCATAATATGTTTGCTTATTTCCATTAGGGTCGGTGGCATCAATGCGGACACCACTGTTTTGGTTGGTGCTCCTTTTATCTTGGGCTACTGTGTAAAATGTATTCTCATTTATCTTGTACCCTTTGTATGTGAGGATATGCCACGATGGCTGCCTAGCCAACAAATACAGTTGCTCATCAATACTCTCATCACCCTGATATTCTTTTCGCAACCAGTCGCTGAAAGTTTCCATGTGCTGACGCATAATCCAAGCTTCAGACTTCCCTGGAAACTCAAATCGGAGCAACTCTTTATGTGTCTCGATATACGAATCCACCTAGGAGGAGTTTTGCAGAACTGTGTAGTGTGCTTTATTAAAATAATTGTCCTGCATACCAATATATAGTTTCTTCCCTAGTGTCGCCTTTCCACTTAGTCTCCCCTCGTGATTCAGGAACACCAATCGGGTCAAGGTCGGGAATAAAGTCAACACAAAACTCAATGACCTCCTCTGTTCCATAGCCCTTGGCGATGCTTCCTTCTGGTCGAACACGGTTGTAAACATATTTCTTTAGGACTCCCATGAACCTCTCAAAGGGGAACATGTTGTGCAGGAATATAGGACCAAGAATGCTAATCTCCTTAGACCAGGTGAACTAGGAGGTGTGTCATGATATTAAAGAAGCAAGGAGGGAACACCAACTCAAAGCTGCCAAGACATTGAACCACATCATTCTGTAGTTTAGCTAGATCCATTGGATCGATTGCCTTATGAGAAATTGCATTGAGGAATGTACATAGCTTCATGATGGCTAGACGTACATTTGGAGGTACAATTCCTCTTAATGCAACTGAAAGCATTACATGACATACATACCATATGAAAACCTAGAACATAATTAGTTAATTATACTACATGCATGCCACCACACAAGGTATTAATTTATGAAAGTCTCGTTACAATGTAGACAATCCCAACTACCACTAAAAAAACTAAAGCTAAAATGCACTTCAGCAGCATAAGGATTTCACGACCAATCCTAACTAAAACAGACAGATCATGCGTTTGTTCAACATCTATGGGCTTCTTCCGTAGGATCACTGCCTCATCAGCCGCCGTAGCCGCCTGTGCAAGAGAGTTTTGCACATGTTCAACATACTCTTCCTCCCAGTACCAGCCTGAACATCCAGTGCCATCCCACTGAAATTAAAACAAAAATTAGAACTTTAATCACAATCATCATGAAAATAAGTATAAATTAACCATAATCATCAAATGCGATAAAATAACTCGCATTGCGATCCGAACACTTGTAGAAGATATGGCCCTTGTTAGGACACTCCTTCCTCACCCGGTACTCCATCACAATCTTCTCCTCACACTTGCCGCATGCAATGAGAGGGAGGTCCGGCCTCAGTCGCTTTGGAACCCGATGAGAAGCCGAGGACCCAGAAGCAGTTGCCATCTACTCTCTATACTCATTTTTAATATAATATAAATTTCTCATTTTATAAACAAATAAAATTAAAAAACTCTAAAATTCTCTATATCTCTAAACCATGAAGTGTGATATGCATGCTAGAAATGAAAGCTGAATACTAGTTTTGAATAACTACTTTAACCTTCATCCAAATATGTAAACTTTAAAGTGATTTTGAGCTTAAATGGCTTACAAATAAAAAAATCCACCATAAAAAACCACATATATCTAATCCACAAAATGAGATATGCTACTGATGAAACATGAGGGTATAAAGTTGGTAACATTTAGAACCGAAGAATCGATGGAGGAATCAAAGAAATCTTGTGATTACCGGCGATGAGGAAGAAGAGGGGCCGACGATGAAGCAAGAACACTGAGCTCGAAGTGGCTCGGGCTCGGGGAGGAAGAAGGGGTATATATGAGGGGATCTTTAGTCCCGGTTGGAGACAACAACCGGGACTAAAGGTCTCTTTCTAGTTTCGGACAGAGCCTCCAGCCGAAAGTAGACTTTTACTACCGGTTGAAGGGACCAACCGGGAGTAAAAGTTAACCTTTAGTCCCGATTGGTAGCTCTAACCGGGACTAAAAGTCCCCTGCAGCAAAAGCTTGCCGCAGTAGCCGTTGGGCAGGGACCTTTAGTCCCGGTTGGATCTACCGACCGGGACTAAAGGTTTCTCTAGTCCCGGGCGCGAAAAATACCAGTACTAAAGCCAAATTTCGAAGTGGATCAAAAGTCGTTTCTCTACTAGTGTTACCGTTCTGCGATACTCTGATGTAAGTGTTAATATAACTATGTATACATTATTTAATAACATTGTTTCTGATAGTATTCAATCTGTTGTTGTATGTGTGGATTTTCTGGGCACGCATCCGACGAGCTTGGTTTTCTTTGGAAAACTGGGTGTGACACATTTCTGCCGCGCTGCTGACCTTTGAAACCTTTGCTAGCATTGCTTAACCTTGCCTACAGGATTCCTCTTCTCTAGCAGCAAACTTTTCCCATCCCTGCTAGTGTCCAGTCCCAGCTGCAATCGACGAGCAAGAGAGCTTGTTCTACCGTGAACTCGTCAGCACTCAGCAGCGTAACGATGGCTTCAACGAGGAACTCGTTACCTAGGCAGCACCGCAGCAGCAAGTTCCAACGACTAGAAGAAGCTCGCTTTTTGGCGGCAGCTATAGTAGCTAGTAGGCCATTAGGTCTTTGTTTGATTTACGGAATGGAGTAAATTGATCTATCACTATAACTTTATTTCTCACAAGCTAAGAATTAGTACTAGCATAAGCAATGAAATCATTCCACTAAATTTAAGGGACGCCCTATAATGAATCATCTCATCTAGTAGAATGAATTGATTCTCCAAACCAAATACTCCGTAAATATGCATGGCAAGCTAATCCATACAGGAACAATGAATTGGACGACAGAGCAGACTTGGGAAGCTTCTTGCTTACGTTGCATTGAAATCGGCCATAACTGAGATTTGGCACATAAGACAGGTCCTCCAAAATTCGTGTCTAAGCTAGTTGCCATGATCGGAAGCAAACATCGCCCATGGTCTTCCCATCTCTACACCTAAAAAATACCTACGGCTATCGTCTTAGAGCATCTCCAAGAATTCCCTAATTTTTCTTTCTAAAAACACCATGTTTTCCAACTCCTAAAAAGATATTGGGAGAAAAAAAAGAAGTCCATCTCTAATAATACCTAATATTCCACTCTAAAAAATTAAAATTTAATGCCACTTAGATTTTTTTTTCTTCGACGCCACCGCCGCTCCTCCTTCCTTCGTCGTGCGGCTTGTGCCCTAGCCCTGCAGTCCCAGCCGGCCGTGATCACCTCCTAGCAGACCGGCACCACCAGCAGTCATGCGCGTGCATCGGCTAGATATCAGCTAGTAGCAGGAACAAGCTAGCCATCGGCAGCAGCAGCAATAGTTGCCGGCCATCTACTAGGATCACAGTAGCATGCAGGAACCATCAGTTCAGTACAATCAGCGAGAAGAAGCTGAAGCACACATCCGACCGGCTTGCCCCTTCGACTCTGACCACAGCATCGCGGAGATGGATCATCGATCTGCATGTCGCTACTCATGCCTAGATGTACATCAGTACATGTACTACTAGCACGTGAAGAAGCAGAGAACTGACCGACATGGGGAACTCCATCTAGGATGGCTATGGTGGCAGGGATAGCCCCATTGTCCCTGACGATGGCCTCCATCTCCATGGCGGTCTGGAGATTCTTCGGGTACAGCATACCTACACGGGACGCGTGAAGCATGTTGACATCCATCAAATGGAGCACGCCATGGAATTGAATTGAATCGAACTTTTGATGCGCCAAGCTAGCTAGAAGAGGGCGGCGCGGCGAATGAAGAGGGAACCGGAAGGAAAAGGCAGGAGCAAGCTGACCGTGGGAGATGATGGTGGACTCGAGGGCGACGACCACGCCGCAGCGCGCGAGAGCGGCCGCGACCTCTTTCCGCGCGGGGAGTCCGCGTAGTTTTACGCGGACGAGGGGGATTTTTCCTAACTTCTAAAATATTAGGAAGCTGTATTAGAAGTTGTTGAGATGGATTTTTTCACTTCTTTCTAAAAAACTAAGGATTAGAAGGTTGTTTAAGGAACTCCCGGAGATGCTCTTACTGCCCCGCCTGCGTTAACCCGTCCACGCACGCCAGATCGTTAAAACTCGAGTCAAAACTTGGCCCGAGTCGTCAGATACGGAGTCCGCAGTCAGAGATCGCGTTGCTGAGAGCCTGAGACCGAACCGAGGCCGTGTCGAGGCTTACGTTGCATGCCCACATGAAATATGCGTATGCGCTGTGGTCGATTCCCCACGCGCCCGCTCTCCGACCCGAGCTCGATTAGGACCCTGCGCCGCCTAGACTTTGGTCTGCGAGGGCGCACACGGCCACGCTGCCGACGTCACCTACCGCGCCAGGCGCTCATGCTCGGATGTGTCCACGTCGTACTCCTCGGAGGGCTCCAGCACAGCGGCGGCGAAGCGCGCCAGCCTGGCCGATGAGGCGCGTGGCGTGCGTATTGCTGATGCGGCACGAGCAAGTCTTGTAATGCGGATTAACTTTATAACAGATATAGATTTATACTAGCAGTCCATGATTATGATCAAAGCTGTTTATAATCATTGCATTATTAATAATAAGTTTATTTTGGGCATAGGATTTAGACTGGCATCTGGACCTTTTTTTTCATGGACTGGGCATAGGATTCTAATTATGAATTAATTTTCTTTGAGTTATTTTATTTATTTGAGATGTAAGTGGATTATTAGACACCGTGAGAATAATGAGATGCAACTGGATCCACCAACGGATGATGATTGTTGCTGTTGGTGCTGAACTCCAGAATCAGTGTTGTGAACCTGGTTTCCTTTATTTGTTTCTATTTTCATCCGTCTATCATTTGCGGTCACAGTTGAATTAAAAATGACAAGATATAAAGACGACATTAAGTTGCTAGCCATAAAGGGTTCATCTTCATCCACACTTGGTTTTTCGAGAACAAGCCCATGGTGGCCAGTATTTCATTAAGAGGGGGCATCCACACTTGATGTGATGAAGTATATTGTAGAAAAGACACTGCAATCCGGTGACATAAATATGGAGGATTGAACTCTTTACTTTGTTTGAGATACCACATCATAGTAAGCGAGGACATCTCGTTTTGAATGTTGATATCTTCCATCCAAGACATGATGATATCGTCTTTGCAAGAACTAAATTCAAATAGATGAATACCCACACCAAATATATATATGTTCACCGTCGCATCACTCATTTGGACATACTCCAGTGTAGTAGCAAGCCAGAGGACACACAGAGGGATGATTCAATCAACAGAAGAGGTGGTGGTGAGCTCGATCGGGAATAGGATTGGGAGGCATGACGGAACAAGCCTCCATGGTTATCCCAAGTTTCGCTACAGTGTTGTCTTTGTTGCCTACAGTGTACTTGTGTGCCAGGGCCGCCTGAAGTTGCAAGGCTCATGACATCGTACAAGCTGCATCATTCCTACCGCTGCTTCGCTTTGCGATTTCTTCTCCTGACTTTGTGCCATGGGCTCTCATGGTCCTTAGAACTCCAACAGTATAATGAAAAATGATCGTTACATTTTCTTCTACAGGTGCCATCTCTTCTCACTGTTGGACAAAAGGTCACAAGTTCCTTGTTTGGCTTCTAGTTCGAATATGGGAACAAAATGCTCACGGCGGACAGTCATCAAGCGAGGACATGGACACCGACCGCAATAGGGAGACGTGAAGAATCAGGCTAGCATTCAACTGCAGACCTGCTCAAGTTCAACAGCGTAGTACACATGCACTTCGTTTTTTTTCAAAAACCTAGCAGGAGCTCTGCCTCTCAATTAAGAAAAAAAAGAAGTTATATGTACAGGAAAGTCCGGAAGCCCGGCTAGCCTCACTAGGTAGTTTTTGGGGTTGGCTGGAGCTTCTAAACTCTAAGAGCTCCTTGCTCGGTCGCTGTCCTTGGCCGCTTAGATTGTGTCTAGGTTGATAAGGGTTTTAGTTGTTGCCTCTTTTATTTTTTCTGTAAGAGTTTGCTTTCTTTTTTTTCGCGAGTGGGATTGCACCCGTATTTCATTAAGAGGGAAAGAGTTTAAACCACGACAAGCAACGGATCAGGCGGCGAGAAGCAACCCGGAACCGAGCGGAGTAAGAGTTTGCCTCCTGTTGGAGGTGTGTGTGTGGGGTGGAGTTTTTTTTTTACTTGGGCTGGTTCCTGCCGGCCCTTTGTTTCTTTCTTCTTCTTAATGAAATGACACGTAGCTCTTCTACGTTGTTCGAGGAAAAAAAGCCTCACTGGGCACACACTGGAAAATAGGAAACACCTAGCTTCTACCCCTCTTGGGGGGTTACACAGTGGAGGCTAAGTCGGGGTGTTAAGCACCCTAAAGTGCATATTAATGTCCTCCTTGGCTTTCAAGGCCACTTGTTGAGCATCCATAGCCGCGTCTTGAAAAATCCTTCTGTTTCTTTCCTTCCAAATGTTCCACATCATGTATATCACCACCCCGTTGAAGTGCCGTCGTCGCTCCCTTGAGACTTTGGTTGCCGCTTGTTCCCACCATGTTCTTATCTCTGTTGGTTGGGTCTGATGATGCCGGATTAAACCCGTGTCAAAGTGCTCCCATACCAACCCAAGACACCAAACCTCTTTAGCTACAGGGCATAGGACATGCACTTCAAAGAGACTTTTCTCCAAAGCGTTTCTCTTTTGTCCGGCTACTCATCGGAATCTCAGGTTATTTAGACTAAAAATGAGGGGTATCACCTAAGGTTTGGAACCAACAAATGCGGTAAGGATAATCCTAAAGCAAAGAGCAGAGTTTGGTCCTGGTGCGGGCATCCCAGAGATATATGCTGCGTCACTAGAGCTTGAGGCTGAACTTCCTCTTTTCGAGAGATTACTCTGGAACTGGAGATGGACCCTTTTTGTTTGGAGCAGTATGGGCCAGGGTTCTTTGTTTTTGAATTGTTGTTTGCACTTGTGTCCTGTAGACTTTGTATACTTCCTGTAGACTTTGTACATTGGGCTAACTCATGTAATGTACAGTTCCAAAATAAAAGGAAAAGACAGCGCTGATGTGGTGGTACAATGGATACCTACCACTGATGTTTTTTCACCAGAGATTGGTAGCACTGTGAGAGTTGGCAAATAAATCTCGCATTCATTCAACCCAACCTGTGCCAACTGTAGAGATACACCGCTCCGGGGGGGGGGGGGGGGGGGGGGGGGGGGGGGGGGGGGGGGGGGGAGCGGGCGGACGATCATCATATATAGATGTGGTTGATCTTCAGTATAACTGAAGACATAAAATACGCAGGTGAGGAGAGAGGCCACTTCCGAAAATCGCCGTTGTTGCAACACCATAAGATGCACCTCCGTTTTCACACACGCTAGCGAGGAGAGAGGCCACTTCCGAAACAAAAGGACAGAAGGAGGATGTGGAAGTGTAAACATATAGCCGTGGACGATAGAGGGATGGAGCAGGGAACGGGAGGCGTCGGGGAGGATACCATCACGCCATTCCCTTGGCAAACGTGAGCAACATGCCACTGGTGCAGCATCTCTGCTCACCCCTGAGCCGGGTCTGTTTGGTTGCTGCCCCGAGATGAACAAGCCTGCCGTGAAGCCTCCCTGGAAACCGCCTCCCTTTTGTGTTGGTCTGCTGACCTTTGAAACCTTTCTTAGCATTGCCTATTGCCTACAAGATTCCATTGGTGTGTTTGGTTTCTCTTTCGTCTGTAGCAGCAAACTTCTTCCATCCCCTGCGTCCAGTCCCAGCCGCAATCGACGAGCTAGAGAGCTTGTTCTACGGTCCTACTGAGAGGGTGTTTACTGTTTAGTTTGTGAAACGAGATAGCCCATCATCATTTAAAGGATCGATCTATAATGTATCACCTCATCCAGGATAATTGATTCCTCAAACCAAACATTCTTGAGCTAATCCATCCAGGCTTGGAAGTCATTTGGTTCAGGAGGCAATGAAATGGACTATAGATTTGGAAAGCTGCTCGCTTACCTTGGCATTGATCTCGGCCATGAAATGGATTATAGACTCGGGAAGCTGCTCGCTTATGTTCGCATTGATCTCGGCCATAACTGAGATTTGGCACATAAGATTGGTCCACCAAAATTCATGTCTAGGCTAGTTGCAGTGGTCAGGAGCAACCCTAAGTATATTTGGAGTGAAAATGCCCGACAAAGCACATATTAATTAGGAGACGATCCCTGATGGTCTACTCATATAAAAGGAAATATACTCCAACCAATCAAATAGGCGTGGTAGCCGGTAGGAGTTGGAAGCGAACTCCTCACGCCCAGGTGTTCCTTTTGACGTTCCGAAGACCGCTGCTACTTGGAAACTCAATCAAGTTCTTCACGACCAGGTGCCCTTAAGCCCTTAGCCAATGATGAGATCAAGTCTACACATCTACACTAACTTGTTTTTATGCATTTGCATTGGTGTTAATACAATTTATTTTAGCAACCATGATTCTGACAAAGCTGTTTGTAATCATTGCATTATTAATAGTAGGTTTATTTTGGGCATAAGTTTTAGACAAGCATCCGGACTTTTTTTTCCCAGTTAGGCCAAAATAAAAAATTTAAGCGCATAAAAGTTGAGACAAAGGACAGGGACTACATAGCCAGGGATTATACATAGAGAGAGCCAATCAAACAGATGTGAAATATGAGAAATTGGTGTGGCCCATCTATCTAGGTTCTTGTAGTGGAACATGACCATCCGGATTTAGGAGGTGTTTGGTTCCACTTACTAAAATTTAGTCACTGTCACATCAAATGTTTGGACACATACATGGAGTATTAAAAGTAGACTAATTACAAAACTAATTACACAGATTGAGACTAATTTACGAGACAAATCTATTAAGCCTAATTAGACTCATGTTTAGTCTTTCTAATTAGTACCTCAATACCTATGTGACATCTACTAAACTTTAATCCCTGGATACCTAGCAATGAGTGGAACCTGACCATCCAGATTTATTCCTAGCAATGATATTCTTCCGGTGATTTATTTGTCGATAACAAGGCGCATGTGGTGACTTATGAATCTCGAAATCTACCGACTCAGTATATATTTCCGAGTTGCTCATAGTGGGTAGGATGTGTGTTTGTTCATAGAGGTGAGTGTGCGTGCATTCATTATGTGGAAATTTGCATTAATATTGTGATTCACAGCAAAAAGAGAGTCGACATATAATAATAGTGCCGGTTAATAAGCTTGATGCCGATAAAGTATTGATGACCACCAAATTATTATTACTAGTTAAGTACATGTTTAGTAAAATATAAAATATAATGAAACAAAAGTACGCATTTAATAAAACCTAAAAATTCACTAAATATTTAAATGTGTCCTAAATATGGTATGCAAACAAACAAGTTTAGGTGTAATTGTGTTTTGTGTGATTTCGTTATCTAGAAGACATCATTAAATATATAACATTGTTATTTGTTATATATTTTTAATATAAATATAGAGTTAGATTATATATATTAAATAAAAAATGTTGTTTTGTGTTCGGGGAGGGGGGTGGCCATACAAAGGATATCTAATTGTGGAATTGGTTTCTTTGAGTTATTTCATTTATTCTGAGATGCAAGTGGGTTATAGACACAGTAAAAATACTGAGATGCAAATGGATTCTTAGACACCGACGAATGATGATTGTTGCGCTTGGCGCTAAAGCCCAGAATCAGTGTGGTGAACTGGCTTCCTTTATTTATTTCTATATTCATCTATCTTTTGCAGTCAAGATTTAATTAAAAAAATGACAAGGTATAAACACACCATTAAGTCGCTAGCCATAAATGACGAGAAATGGCTCACCCACACTTGATGTGACGAAGCACATACTGGAAAAGACAATCTAAAAACATAAATGTGGAGGAGTGAACTGATCATCTTCACTTGGTTTGAGGACCACATCATGGTAAGTGAGATCATCTCGTCTTGAATGTTGATATCTTCCGTGCAAGACGATCACTACTACAAAAAGCATTTCTAGGGGCGGTTGGTAACCCTTTGTAGGGGCGGTTTGCCCAACCGCCTCTACACAAGGGTCTCTACAAATCATGTATTTGTAGGGGCGGTTCCCAGGCCGCCCCTACAAATCGATTTGTAGGGGCGGCTGTAGTATCAGCCGCCCCTACAAACAGGTATTTGTAGGGGCGGTTCAATCTAGAACCGTCCCTATAGTACGTTTTTCCGCAAAAAAAATTCAAATTTACAATTCAAAATCGCGTTGCCGAACGTCCCACGACCAACGTTCCGAACTGCGTTCGCGTTGCCGAACGCCCCGCGACCAACATTCCGAACCGCGTTCGCGTTGCCGAACGCCCCGCGACCAACGTTCTGAACCGCGTTCGCGTTGCCGAACACCCCGCGACCGCGACTACAAGCATAAGAGTATTCTATAAACTACAATTACAAGTCCAATTCACAAGAATATATACAATCCATCATTAAATATACAAATTCCATATACATTGTTATCAACGTCCTAGAGCTAGCCTTTCAGTCTCACGAAGGTGTTGGTACTGAGGATTTGTACCTAACTCAGACTCTCGGTCATGGTAGACGCCTCTGACGTGTACAATCTGGTCCAATATGAAGTTGCAAAGGTCGCCGACGAGCTCTAAGAGTTGGTCATCCTTGTATGGGTCTCTTTTCATTCCTTTCTCTTCTCTCCACTACAAGAAAACAAGTTTCGATTTAGTATTTCATACCATTTACGAAGTTTTTATACTACGAGTGAAGAGGTTCAAACTTACCCTTAAGGGGTGTCTCCTGTAGGCACCGGTGTTACCCATTATAGAACATATATAGTATCCATAATGTACACTCCCAGGCTTCTGCTTGGGGCACTGTGTGTTTTGCATATGAAAATATTAAGTCATGCTTTTGACAGCCATATAACGGAGTACTAAAGAAGTAAGTTACACTTACCGTACATAGTGTTTTTATAGCCAGCTTTTCCTTCCTTGCTGGATCATGCCTTCCATGATGATTAGTGACATAGAACCTAAATGCCCTATTCGAATTATTTTAGCAAATACAACTTGTTAGTATCTAAAAGTGAACGTTACAAGTATATATACAAACATATAAGCTAATGAGGATTGTCGATATGTATACGTCTTGAGAATTGATATGAAGTCTTTGTATGTCACCGTGTCCTTACCTAATGAATCAAAGACCCATGCCATGCTCCTCCCGACATCGACGGCTATACAAATCCAGTGGTTGCTGCATGGATTTAATCATAGAACTAGATAAGCCCTTTTGCATCGAATAAAATATATCGAACAAAGCTTTAAGTATAGAGTTGAGCTTACTCGAAGTTGTATGGTAGCCATATAGTAGAGTGGTGTTGGAGATTTTTGAAAGCCAAGGCAATGTATGCCGCAACCTTAAGGGACTCTTCCCTTAGCTTCGCACTACTGATGCGCTCTTTTTCCCGAAGAGTCTTTACAGCTGCTAGCTCTTTGGCATCCAGTGTCCACCGTTTAGGGTAATTAAAATTTGTTTGGGCTATAGCTTGAGGGTCTACATACCCGGTTTTCACACTTGGCATTTGTTTGACAATGTGTACTTGCATTCTACAAATCACGACGTGGGTTAGTTACAACAAAATTCAAAGATTACATTCATATCATATCGGGAGGACAAGGACTTACATGCACCACGTGCGAATTAGATTCATCTCCATTTCTCCCAGGTGAAAGTGTGTATGCATGTCATTGAAGTCAAAGACAATTTTCCCGACTGGGCTTCCAAATGTGCCGGTGGGAAAGCATGCTTGTATGATATCTATGCTCGTTGGGAGAACACGCAAGTACCAATCATGGAACCTTCTCATTCCAAGTGGTAGGCGCTGGATGTCCCGGTTTGGTAGGAAGGGCTTGCCTCTTTCATATGTTTTCGGGCAATCCTTTGACCATTCGATGACATCAACATTTGGATACTGCTTTGCAATTTGGTAGAGTTTGCTACTGATGGCCTCCTTAGAACCCCGTGATGGGACTTTTTAACTTGGTTCTCAGGCTTGAACTGGTCATGGAAATACCACTTGGACACCGACGAGACGTCTTTGATCGGAACATAAACTGGCCTTATGTTGATTGGAATCTTCTTTTGGAGTTCCCATTCAGGCACGTCCTCATCTTCTTGTGCATCACCTTTTTTAGGAGGCACTCGTTGTTCATGTATCGGTTGTGCTTGTTGAGAAGACTGTGGCATCTCATGATGCACTTGCTCGGTACGAGCTGGAGAAGGTTGTGGCATCTCATCAGGCACATGCTCGATAGGAGGCGGGGAAGAATGTGGCATCTCAGGAATGTGGGGTCACGAGACGGTGAAAATATCTCCCTGGCCTCAACAACTCGCTCCAAATTTAGGAGAGGGGGAGGCGGCGAAGAAGCGGTCAATATAATGTCCCGTTTGTGCCAGAGGATGAAATGCCCCATAACGTCTCCGAGTAACACCAGCCCCTCGGGAGTTGCGTAGTCTATCCTCCACTGCATGAACTTGGGCTTCACTGTATGTACCTCGACCCTAGTGTAGTCCAGCGGTATCTTATTATTATGGTGTAAGCCACCAGAAGGATGTGCCACACCCGTTGCCACCTCCATCACAGTGTTCTATCGGCCGCTGAGAAACACCAAGGTGCAACTAGTTGGTTCCCGTATGCGATCGATTGGGGTTGTGGCTGCAGTGGAACCTTGGCTGCTAGGAACTTTCAGAGGGCTGCCAACTAATGCCAGTTCTCCTGGCGGCGTCACTAATATCCGTGGCTCCATAGACAGTCCTTGCTCCTCCAGCGCCTTCGCAACTAGAGCCTTCACTTGGAGCTCAAGACTAGTCTCCCAGTCTCGGTCATGTTTCTTGTACATGTGTCTATCCTCTTCGAATCCTTGCTTCCAGGTCATCCTTTTCCCTAGCCCCCTGGTGCGGCCTGTGTGCTCCTTGTTTCCCAAGCCAAGGCTAAGCTCGTCCCTCTCTCTGGAAGGATTGAATGAGCCCGTCTCTTTGTCTTCAGCATATTTCAGTATCCTTGATACTACCTCTTGGGTCTCCGGCTTATCAAACTTAAGATTACTACCGGATGGTTCTGTATTCCTCGCATATATCCAGTTCCTTGAGCGTACCTTCAAGTTCGTCACATCAATATTCCCAGCAGCTATGGCCTCTTCATCCATCTTCCTAAACCACTCTTCCTTGACATAGTAGCCACCGGGGCCTAGATGATGGTGGTGTTTGTTCCTCTTCGCCAGCTCGGTGTTACGGGCACTGAGCTTCAATGCCTCCGGTGAAGTCTTCTGAGCCATGAGCTTCTCCCATTGACTAGGAGTTATTTTTCCGAACTCATTGAAGGGAGTTAACCCCTTTTGGATATACTTCGTGTTGAGCTCCGACCTCCAACGTCGGAATGACTCTCCCATAGTGCAACAGTTGATGGCAAAAGATAGGACAACAAGTCCTGGGCGAGTCCTAGGAGATTTGGCAAAAAAAGCAACAACAACCACTTAGGAGTAGCAAGTAGTAAGATGAGTAGTAGGAGTAGTAAGAGGAGTAGTAGTAGGAGTAGTAAGAGGAGGAGTAGTAGGAGTAGTAAGAGCAGTGGAGTAGTAGTAAGAGTAGTAGTGTAAGAGCAGTGAAGTAGTAGTAAGAGTAAGAGTATAAAGTAGTAGCAAGGACAACTTAAGTATTAGTTAAGTAGTAGTATAGAGTAGCAGCAGCAGTTAAGTAGTACATAGTAGTAGTAGTATAGAGCAGTGGCAATAGTTATGTAGTAGTAATAGTATAGAAAAGTAGAGAGTAGTAGAGACAGTTACAGAGTGGCATGTGCTAAAAGTAGTAAGCAACAAGACAGTTGAAAGTATGCAGTGTAAGTGCCATGGAGCCCAATCAAAACCAAACACAAAACATAGAACAAAACACAAATAAGAAATAACATGTGTACTTGCTGCTAGAAATTTCATGTTCATCACTAGCACCATGTAAAAAAATCCTACAAACTGCATTCTTAATTTCTAATCCGTTGACAAATTGATATCTCGATACCTAAATTTTTGAAACTGCCACTCAGCGTTATTTAAAGCTTAGCAAAAGCCCAAGATCCGAGGCTGGTGATACCAGCTTACAACTGGAGCACAGAGTTTAACTCGACTCTCAACACGACTTAACCGAACTCTAAACTGCACAAGAGGTGTTATCCCCGGCGACATACAAATAATGAGTTAGCAGAGCAAGTTCTGATCTGAAGCAGCTAGTGTTGAAGTTTTTTATCGAATAATCAGTAAGGCTAACGGTGGAAGAAATATCTAATGGTAGAACAGATGTAATTTTATCCAATTTGTTTTCCATTTGCATTCCACAATCCAAAAGCTAAGAGTTTTGTTCAGTAGTAATGTAATGTCAAAGAATGCTTCAGCTATTCACACTGAAACCCACAAGTCTAGCAAGCAAAACTTGGGAGCTATGAGCCTCCGACAGCATAAAGGATACAAAGTTCCTAAGTAAAATCATGCAGTAATACAATAGCAAGTTGTCGTGGTTCTGATGTCTTTCATCTCACAACTCAATTACCAAATTTTCCACAAGATTAACTAAATCAATTTCTCCTAAAAATCAACTTAAGAGAAGTGACTCCCAAAGGTCTAGTTTGCAAAACCCAGAGGCATAGTTTCTTTTTTTTATTTATTAACATATATGAATATAAGACCCGTCGACTAGGATTACCAAGTCCTACAGGGTCAACTGAGATTTTCAAGGCATCAGGGAGCCAACTGGGATCGACACAGCGAGCCGTAGAGGAGGATAATCGAATAGTGATCACAGCAATCGGCAGGCCATAGCAAAACAAACACAGCACGAAACTAACTGTACAGACGCAGACAGTAATATGAATGAAACCCGCAGCCACGGTAGAGAAATGATGGGGAGATCTCGCCGCACGAAACGTAGAGCGACTAGGGTTTACTCACCGAGGAATGAAGAGATCAGTCACCGGATCTCGAGCTACTGTTGACCCCATGCAGCCCCGGCAGAGGATGGTTTTGGCGGGGGCGACCAAGGAAGGGAGGAGCATCGTCTCTGCGTCCCGTCGCTGGGGGGCGGGCGCCTAGGGCTAGGTGCGGGACCGGTGGCGTGGCCGGCGGCGGAAACCCTAGGCGCACAGGGGCGGGCGCTGGGGGTCGGGTTCGGGACGCCGAGGGCCGGGCGCCTGGGGCCGGTTGCGGGCGCGGGACCGGCGGTGGAAACCCTAGGCGCGCAGGGGCGGGCGCCGGGGGCCGGGTGCGGGACACCGGGGACCGGGCGCCTGGGGCTGGGTGCGGGCGCGGGACTGGCGGCGTGGCCGACGGCGGAAACCCTAGGCACGCAGGGGCAGGCGCCGAGGGCAGGGTGCGGGACGTCGGGGGCCAGGCGCCTGGGGCCAGGTGCGGGCGCGGGACTGGCGGCGTGGCCGGCGACAGAAACCCTAGGCGTGCAGGGGCGGGCGTCGGGGGCCGGGTGTGGGACGCCGAGGGCCGGGTGTGGGCGGGCGCGGGAGTGGGACCGGCGGCGGGGGCGGCGGCGGAAACCCTAGGTGCGCGGGCAGCCTGACGGCGTCGTCGGTGGAAGAAGACAGCGCCCAGACGACATCACTCCCGTGCGCCGTCCTATTAATACTCCCTCCTATTTCTAGGGGCGGTTCCTGATCCAGCCGCCCCTAGAAATACATTTTTAGGGGCGGTTCCTGATCCAGCCGCCCCTACAAATACATTTGTAGGGGCGGTTCCTGATCCAACCGCCCCTATAAATAGTTTCTATTTTTTAAATTATAAATTCTATATTTTTTATATCATAAAAACACAAAGTAATATAAAAAATTATGTATATGCACAAATATAATATTTTGTATTATTCTATATATGAATAAATATATATATATATAAACAATTGTAGTCAAAACAATATAGAAAACAAAAATTAAAAATTTGAATTTTAAAACTTCGACTATAATTTTATGACATTAAATGAAATAAAATGAAAATATTGTAATAAATGAAAATAGAGTGGATGTTCAAATAGAGTCATCTGGATGTTGCAAAGGGTAGTCTCACACACATGCATAAAATATAGTCTCACACACATACAAAAAATATGTAGTCTTACACACGTACATAAATATATAGTCTCGCACGCATGCATAAATGAAGTCTTACAAACACACACTTACACAAACACTCCACGTTCAACAACTAGCTAGCCCGCTATAACGACTTTCCCCTTGACACATTTTTGTTCCCATGGCATTATATCTTTGGGGAGGTTCTTTTCGACAACACTGATCTTCTTAGGAAAGTTTGTGAATAGCGGCATCTCAGCGTAGTTATTGTAAGCTTCAACATCGTCCACGCCATCAACTCTAATAATGTGTTGTTTCCCAGAGGCAACCACGTGCTTTGTCTTCTTCTTTGGGGGGAGGTTACTTTGTGGGCCAGACATATAAAAAACTTGTGCGACACGTGAAGCGAGCACCCAAGGGTCATCTTGGTAGCCTAGATTCTCGAGGTCCAGGACTCTCAATTCGATCTCGTTCAGTTGGTGTTGTTTGATCCAGCGACATCGAAACAGGGCCACCGTTATATCCCTTCCATAGTCAAGTTCCCATATCTCTTCAATGATGCCAAAGTATTGGATCTTTCGCCCTAATCCATTGAGAGCCTCTATTCAAACACCGCTGTTTTGGTTCACATATTTACTATCCTTTGCCTGGGTATAGTACGTGTACCCATTGATGTCATAAGCATTCCAAGATGTCACTTGTCTCCATGGCCCCTCCGCCAACCTACTGATGGTAATAGAGTCTATGGTTTCTCTAGGCGGTATATTTTGGTCCTTCAACCATGTAGTTAGTCATTGCTTGTGCTGTTTCATGACCCAATCATCCGAACGGCCATTTCTCTCCGCCATAATGATAGCCAAGTGTTCATCAATATACGGTTGCATCAGTTGTGTACTCTGCAAGACACTGTAATGCGCCCGACTCACCTCTTTGTAATCATGGTCGATGAACACTTTTCTACCACTGGTGCCCTTCCCAGCCAGCCTACCCTTGTGACGAGAATCGGGTTTACCAATCCCTTTCTGTACTTTTAGGTACTCTTGACAGCACTCGATGACTTCTTCAGTACTGTAACCCTCTATCATGGAGCCCTCTGGGTATGCTCGATTATGCACGTATCGACTTAAAACCGACATGAACTGCTCATAGGACCATATTTCATGCAAGTAGCAAGGGCCAAGCGCCTGTATCTGATGAACCATGTGAATCATGAGATGTGGCATTATATCAAAAAAACAGGAGGTAAACACATCTCCAGTTGGTTTTGTGTCTCCACCACAAATTCATGTAGGTCACTCAGCTCTTCCTTGCCAATCGTCTTCTGTGAGATCTTCGAAAAGAAGTAGCACATGCGGGTGATGGCCATTTTCAAGAACTCTGGCTTTATAGCCCTGATTGCAATAGGTAGAAACACTGTCAGCATCACATGGCAATCGTAAGCCTTGCAGTGTGTTATTGACAAGTCCCTCATTGACACTAGCTTCTTCACATTTGCTGAAAACTCAGTCGGGACTTTGATCCCCCTCAGGAAAGTGCATATAGCTCTCTTCTCGTCTGGTGTTAGGTTGAAGCACGCCACGGACAGAGTGTATTTTCCATTAGCCTTAGGTACCGGGTGAAGCTGTGGCATCACGTTTAGCTGCACCATGTCTTTCTATGCTTTCAGACCATCCTTTGACTTGCCTGTGTCCATCAAGGTAGCAATGAGACTCTCAAAGACATTCTTCTGCACGTGCATAGCATCAATGGCATGGGGGACCTCCAAGTCTGGCCAATAAGGCAGATACTGAAAGAAGATCGATTGTTTCTTGAAAGGTACGCCTTCGATAGGAGGTGTGCTTCTATCTCTGTTTATCCCATCTGGATTCTTCTTTCCATAGACGACGCGTATGTTTTTTACCATTCTGTACACATGTTCTCCGTTATGACGTCTCTCCGGAGAGGGTTCAATCTCTGGGGCGTTGTCATAAAATCTAAAGAACAATTTACTGCGGTACTTGTGACTTGTCTTTAAGAAGCGCCAGTTTCTTAGGTAAACTATCTTTTTGGATGCATCCAGGTACACCCATGTAGTACCATCCAAGCAAACCAAGCATCACGTCTTCCCTTTGATCTGTCCAGACAAAGCAAACAGCGCGAGGTAATCATTGGTAGTAATAAATATTATTGCTCTACATATGAAGTCCTCCTTTTGAAACGCATCGTACATCTACTCCCCATGCCTCCATAGCCTCTCCATTTCTTGTATCAAGGGCTCGAGGAACACGTCTATATCAATGCCTGGTTGTTTAGGGCCAGAAATAAGAATAGTGAGGAGAAGGTACTTTCTCTTCTGACACAACCATGTTGGGATGTTGTACATGGTCAAGATCACTGGCCATGTGTTGTGGTTGCTCATCCTCTCATTGAAGGGATTCATTCCATCGGTGCTTAGGCCAAACCGTACATTCCTTGGGTCATCACTGAATTCTTTGTGCTTCTCATCAAACCTTTACCACTGACTACAATCAACCAGGTGTGTAATCTTATCATCATCCACCTTGCGCTCATCATTCCACCATGTCATGAGTGCGGCTTCTTTAGGGTTTAGGAACATACGTCTCAAGCGGTCGGTCACTGGCAGGTACCACATTACCAGGGTAGGAATTCTTCTCTGCTTTGCATCGTTGCCTAATGGAGTGTCCTCTGGGGGCTGAGATTCTTGTACCACCTTTTTTGTACCCTTCTTATTTCTCTTTTTCCCCGTGGAGGGTTCGTCCCCACTATAAAGGTCATTGTTCTTGTACTGGCTGGCCCCACACCGGGGACATTTATCTAGTGACTTGAACATTTCACCACGAAAAAGTATACAGTGGTTGGGGCATACATGTATTTTTTCAACCCCCATTGTCAATGGACTTATGACCTTCTTCGCTTGGTATGTGTTGGCGGGAACTGAGTTTGGTTGTGGCAGCACCCATGATAGGAGATGCAATAGATCATTGAAACTACAGTCTGACCAGCCGTACTTAGCCTTCAGGATGAGCAGCTCAAGCACGAAACGTAGCAATGTCCAATGTGTCGGACAGCCCTTTTCAACACCATACATAGTCTCCTTCGATGCTTTTGTCACTCTTTCCAAATTTTCTAGACCTTTCGGGGTATTTAGTAAAATCTCTAGTCTAAGGGTTCGAATCATGTCCTCTAAATCATCTTCATCTCCGACACGTGCTCCACCATCATTATTGGCACCACCTTCATCGTTACCATCCCAACCACCAGCATCACCACCTTGTTCATTACCAAACTCGAAATCCATTCGTGCATCAAGCTCTGCTGAATATTGGGACAGGGATTCTATGGTTTCGTCGTCGTATTTCTCCTCATCCTCGTCGTTAACAATAACCGTTTCACCATGATGAATCCACACTATGTAGTCCTCAACAAATCCTCGCATAATCAAATGTGATCTGATGATAGTCACATCTGTCCATGCCATACAGTTCTTGCAATCTTTACAGGGGCAAATAATTGTATCATTATTCTCTTTCAATGTCGTTGCATGCTTCGTTGCGGCTTCAATAAATTTATCCACCTCTTCACGGAAACCTGCCTTGAACCTTAACGAACCATACGTCCAAGAGTTCCTGTACTCCATCTTTTACAACAACAACAAAACAAATATTAAATGACTACTTATTCAGATATATATAAAAATGAATCAAAGTAATAATTATTTGAGAATAATTGTATATACCTCAGATATATATGAATATAAATCTAATATAATTACATGAAGCATACAAACACACCATGGTAGAGAAAAATTAATTAATGGCCCATTTATTCATAAATAATTAAAATATATATTTATTGATTACAATAAACAATTTCAAAGACAATAATTAGCAATAATTATACTTTACCCAATATCTTTCATACAAACCCTAGTCCAATTTTATCAAACATAAATTTACAAAAACGAAATTAATAAAAAAAACCAAACCCTAGATCTAGATCACATGCACATAAAACATCCATAAAACTAACTAATTGTTCACTAAAATCAAGAAACATGGACCAAATAAGGGTATGATCTTGTTCCCCTCCCTAATTTATCCTAGTACATTTAAAAGTTGGGTCTAATTTGCTCATAAATAGCTCAAGCACCATAGAAGAGAGAGAAAAACAAAACTCTAATTACTCACTGACCAACCATTAAAACTTAAAAAAAGTGTGGAATAGCATTTTCTTACCTTCTACAACCTCTCCACCAAAGGATTTGAGACCAAAACCTCCCCCCTTAGTAGAGCAATTTTTGGGAGGTGCCCAAGGCCTCCCCACCTTTCTTTCACGGGTTGGAGTGAGTGACCCGAGGAGAAAGAAGGTGCTGCATCTGTTTTATATGGGGGGCATTTGTAGGGGCGGCTGGTGATTGAGCCGCCCCTACAAATCGGAGCTATAAATACGGGCCATTTTTAGGGGCGGCTCAATCACCAGCCGTCCCTACAAATACCATTTTCAGGGGCGGCTGGTGATTGAGCCGCCCCTACAAATCAGACCCCATTTGTAGGGGCGGCTCGTAACACCAGCCGCCCCTGCTGTTCCATTTGTAGGGGCGGCTGGTGTCTGGACACCCGAGCACGTCACTGTAGGGACGGCTCCATCACCAGCCGTCTCTACAAAAAAAATTAAACCGTTACTAAAAATCGTTTTCTACGTAGTGGATGATATCGTCTTCGCAAGTACTCCGTATATAAATGCAAATACATGACGCTACATCAAATATATATGTTCACCGTCGCATCGTCACTCACTAGGACATACTCCAGTTTAGTAGCAAAGCCAGAGAGGACAGAGGGAGAAACAAACCAAAGGACAGAGGGAGGATTCGATCAACAAAAGAGGGGTGGTGATCAACAAAGGACAGAGGCATGATGGAAGAAGCCACCACAGTTGTCTTACTTCAGTCTTGTCTTTGTTGTCTACCAGTGCGCAGTGACTCGGATCGTTTGCAGTTACAAAGTCTCACTCTCATGACGACTCGTGGAAGCTGCGTCATTCTGAGCCCTGCTCCGCAGTGGTCTTGCCTTTCTTGTCTATTTCGTAGTTTTGTACGACACTAGCTCCTGCAAGCTGCTGCCGTATGGAGCTGCAAGGCTCATCGAGATGGCGCGACCTGCATCAAACCGGAGTGCTACGTACCTGTACAGATATCTCGTGAAAATTGAGATTAAAGTTCCACACGTTGTTTAGCATCTTAGATTGCCTTTAAAAATCAAGATTGTCCTATGATTTCTTAAAAGAGTGTTGTTTTAACCAAAGATAACCTAGCAAAGCAAAATTAGAACGGGAACAAGTTTTGTGCCATTTATTACACGGAGGAAATAATATAACATGTACTGGTTAACTGTGTTTATACTAAATTTCTTTGGCATACTTACTTTTAGTTTTAGGTTTGCAACCACACGGTAATGTTGGGTGGTACAAATAACGATAGATTGGACATTGCTCTTTTATTAAAAGGAGGTGCTACAATATGTTAGACAATATGGCTTATTGGAAATGAAGTCACTTTTGATGGATGCCAATATAATTTTTTTACAAGTTTTATTTAGAAAAATGCACTGGTTATGCCATTAGACACAACTGGAACGGTGTGAAGAAGACAAGAAACACATCTATTATCTATATGTGTCGAGCATTAGAAGTAGTGCCTTTGTCGAGCATTAGAAGTAGTGCCTTTGTAACTCTTTGCTTTCTTTAGATGGCATTTTAATGTTAGAATTGAGTTTTAAGTTAGATTGAATCTTTTAAAAAATTAATTGGATCCACTACGGGATACAGTAGATTTGCCGAGTGCCAGGGGCACTCGGCAAAGGCCCAAAAACACTCGACAAACGCTTTGCCGAGTGTAACACTCGGTATACAGCACACGGCATTGATTTGTCGGCAAACATTAGTTTGTCGAGTATTTTTTTATCGGGCACTCGGCAAACAGTTTGCCGAATGTCAATAAACACTCGACAAAAATAAACTCTCGGCAAAAAAATTTTGACGGGATGGAACGGTGACGTCGATTTTGCCGAGTGCACGACGGAAAAACACTCGGCAAAGTTTATCAAGTTTGCCGAGTGTCAAGACTAAACACTCGGCAAAGTTTGTAAACTTTGCCGAGTGCCAGAGCCATAACACTCGGCAAAGCTTGTAAACTTTGTCGAGTGCCAGGGCCATAACACACGGCAAAGTTTATACACTTTGCCGAGTGCCACGCCTAAAACACTCGGCAAACAAGCGAGCAACGGTCAGATTGTATGGTCACTTTGCCGAGTATCCATTGTAATACACTCGGCAAAGCGAAAACACTCGGCAAAGAAGGTTCCCAGAATGACAGAAAATGGTCTCTTCGCCGAGTGTTTTGCCATAACACTCGGCAAAGTTTATACACTTTGCCGAGTGCCACGCCTAAAACACTCGGCAAACAAGCGAGCAACGGTCAGATTTTATGGTCACTTTGCTGAGTGTCCATTGTAATACACTTGGCAAAGCAAAAACACTCGGCAAAGAAGGTTCCCAGAATGACAGAAAATGGTCTCTTCGCTGAGTGTTTTGCCTTGACACTCGGCAACTCCTCTCTTTGTCGAGTGTTACACTCGGCAAAGCGACCAAGACCCTCCCCTTTTTTACTAATCTGTCACGTATAACGGACCCCTCTCAATTTACAAAAAACCATGACAATTCACAATAAAACATCATCACAGGTATAATAAACCATCATCACAAGTCACAATAAACCATCATCACAATTTACAATAAACCATCATCACAAGTCACAATAAGCCACAAATGCAAATACAATCACTGCGGAGGCCCTTGAAACCTCTGAGACAAATCCGGGTCTTGAGACTGATTATTTGATGCCGCCGATTGATTCTGCACAAAAGAGAAGTATTCGAAACAGTGTTAGCTTCCTTTTTAACAGTGTTAGACTTCATATTGCAAAGTGAATTTCAGTATCGAAAGGTGTGCATCTACAGCATACTGTAATTGTAATCACAACATTCAACACTAATGCAACACTTAAATTCGTGCTATGCACACAGCAGGGTACTTGCATGTTAAAAATAAGGGAATTAGCAAGCATCCATGAAAAGCAGTTTATATAAAAAAACAAATCTACTTGCATGATTGTCTTTGTGCCTTGTCGTGATCTTTTAAAATTATTATTGTTATTTGACTGCAGGTGCCTTATTCCAGCTTAGAGAAAACAGTTGGACGCTGAATGCTTATATGGATGGGAAATGGGATGTTAGATTTCAAATGTGATGAGAATCCACTTTTCAGAAGTGTGTGTAGGGTCTTATTCGCATCATTTCTTAAGCTACCAATTCTGTACTGCACTGGAGACTGTTGATACCATTAATCCATTTTTATGCAAACTGGAAACTATTCAGTCGCTTTTCATCATGTATGTAGTACAGAACCAGAAACTATTCATCTGGTTTGGAAGCGTACAGTTGGCTCACTGCATCAGCTTTGGTAGTCTGTACTATAATATAATAGTGTGTGTATATATATATAGCCTTAATAATGTATTCATTCGCCCGCGCAAAAGACAGGAAGAGGAACCCCTGTTGGGTGTGGTGGTGGCATCTCTAGTGCCTGAAGAAGACTGAAAACTGAAAAGGGAGTGAGTGTGTGGTAGACTGAAAACTTACAGTCATGCATATAACGGTTATTTTTGCTAACAAACATATCGTAGGTGCAAGCGAGGATTTGACAAGAGCCCGAAACATAGCGCAGGTGCAAGCGTTAAATGAAACATTGAGAAGTGCGGCGATGTGGCGGGAACGGCGTCGGTGCGTCGCGGTGGCGGCGGCCTGGCGAGGTCGTCCGACGGCTTTGCAATCGCGGGCGGGGTGGGGCGCTGGGGGCGGGCGGCGCCGGTGGCGGGGCGGGGCACCGAGGGCGGGCGGCGCTGGGGGCGGGACGCACCGAGGACGGGGCGGGGCGCCAAGGGTGGGCAGCTCTGGGGGCGGGAAGCGTCGGGGCGGGCGGCGCCGGGGGCGGGGCTGCGATGCTGCGCCGGTGGCGGGGCGTGGTGGGGCGGGGAGGCGGCGGGGCGTGGTGGGGCGCGGCGGGGCGCGGTGGGGCGGGGGTTGGCGGCGTGCGGTTGTGTGCGGTGCGGCGTGTTGTGTGCGCTAGGGTGAGGGCCGGGGGTGCTAACCGCTGGGGGCATATGAAGGAGTATGCCGAGTGCCAAGATCTGGGGCACTCAGCATTATTTTTTATGTTTCATTACGGTCCGATACTGTGCAGTGGGGCCTCGGCGAAGTTGCCGAGTGTCCCACGAGTGTCAGATACAAAACACTCGGCAAAATAAATTGATATTTCATGCTCCACCGTCCTCCTTCTTCATAACGTGTTCTACTAAATTTGTTACGACGTAATTTAAAAATACCTTGTCAAATTCACTCAACAATGCATATTTGATTTTTCTACGAATATTAATCCATTATTTCATGCAGTTATAGCTCAAATTCAATATATATCAATTAAAATTCTATAATTGCAGTTAATAAATTAAAATTATCAAACAGATCCGAAAAATTACCAAAATTTGACGTGAACCAATCTATGTTGTCTATTGCCTATACAAAAAGTTTTGAAGTCAAACCCCAATTCAACCATCACTTTAACTCTAAATCTTATCGGATCCTACTAAACGCTACGATTCTTGTACGGAGATGCTTCTGTTTGTAAAGATCATACGTGACAAATTGTACGAAACCTTCTCAATTTTTTTTTCACAGTCTCCACATATGATATCAGGAGATCTTGACAAATCTCGTCATTTTCAGACTCCGTTTACTTTTTTTAGAATTTAAAAACCATTCGGCCACACGTTCGTGGTCGTGTTTCCTGAATAAAATGTTCGAAAATTCTTTTCATTTCCGGAGTAAGGCCCCAAAATGGACTCAATAACATGAATATGATGTCTTCACTCAATTTATTCCATTATTTGTATCACTTGCAGTTAAAATTTGACTTAAACCAAAAAATTCCTCTAAATGTAATAAATTACTTAAATATAGAAAACAGATGGAGAAATATACCAAATTTTAACATGTAGTACTAGATGTTGTATGTGGAGAGTAGAAAAAGTTTGGAGGGCAGGAGTGAAATTTTTTTTATTATTTTGCCGAGTGCCATTAAAAAACACTCGGTAAAAACATTACTTTGCCGAGTGTAAATAAAAAACACTCGACAAAAATATTAGTTCGCCGAGTGTCAAGAAAAAACACACGGCATACCTTTTGTTTGCCGAGTGTCTCTAACGGTAGGGAGGCGCACCCAACGCGAAATAAAATTTTTTGGATGTCACATTGATGTGTTGGAAGGATGTCGGGAGGGGTTTTTGGATACTAATAAAAAAACAAATTACAGAACCCATCAGAAAACTGCGAGACGAATCTAATGATACTAATTAATCAGTCATTAGCACACGGGGTTACTGTAGCACTTAAGGCTTTTCATGGACTAATTAGGCTTAAAAGATTCGTCTCGCGATTTTGCTGAGAACAGTGCAATTAGTTTTTTTTCGTCTATATTTAGTACTTCATGCATGTGCCGCAAGATTCGATGTGACATTTTAGGGTAAAAATTTTTGGAAACTAAACAGGGCCTTACTTGCGACACTAGCTTGGTCAGCCATATAAAATTAGAGTCCGTCTAGCCTATGCTCGAGTGTTGCAGCATTCGATTTTTTCCCCTTCACTGTTCATCTTTCTCCTCACCCCCGCTGTCTTGCCACGGCCACGCTAGGGTTTCGCTGGAGCTTCGGCCAAAGACGAAAGTTGTTTATAATCATTGAATTATCAATAATGTGATTATTTTGGGCATAAGATTTAGACAGTCATCTGGACTTTCTTTTCCAGTTAGGCCAAAATAAAACTTTAAGTGCATAAAAAATTGAGACAAAGGATGTCTAATTGTGAATTATTTTTCTTTCAGTTATTTATTTATTCTCATATGCAAGTGGATTTTAGACACCGTAAGAATATTGAGATGCAAGTGGATTATTAGACACTCACGGATGATGATGATCCCTCTTGGCGCTAAACTCCAAAATCAGTATGGTGAATCTAGTTTCCTTTATTTGTTTCTATTTTCATCTATCTTTTGCAGCCACCATTGAATTGAAAATGACAAGATATAAACATTACATTAAGCTGCTAGCCATAAATGACAAGAAATGGTTCATCTTCGTCCACACTTGATGTGATGAATCATATACTGGAAAGGACAATCAAGTAACATAAATGTGGAGGATTGACCGGATCATCTTCATCACTTTGTTTGAGATACCAAATCATAGTGAGGACATGTTGTCTTGAATGTTGATATCTTCCGTTCAAGACACGATGATGTCGTCTTCGCAAGACTAAATGCAAATACATGAACCCACAGCGGATATATATGTTCACCGCCGCATCACTTGTTTGGACATACTCCAGTTTAGGTAGTGTTTAGTTTCCAAAATTTTTCACGATTCTCCATCACATCGAATCTTTGGACGCATGCATGGAGCATTAAATATAAATAAAAAATGAAACTAATTACACAGTTTAGACGAAATTCACGAGACGGATCTTTTAAGCCTAATTAGACTATGATTGGACACTAATTGTCAAATAACAACAAAATGCTATAGTACCATTTCGCCAAAAATTTTGGCAACTAAATAAGCCCTTAGTATAGGAAGCCAGAGGACACAATCGAGACAGAAGCAAACTGAAAGACAGAGGGTTCTACCGACGGAGGTGGTGGCGAGCTCGACTAGGAATGAGAGGCATGACGGGAGAAGAAACCACATGTTCCTCAGATCTCGCTTCAACACTGTCTTTCTTGTCTACTCGCGCGCTACGAGTGCCTGCAGTAACAAGGCTCATGGCGACTCGTGCAAACTGCGCCGCTTTGGGCACTGCTCCGCTGCGGTCCTGCCTTCCGTGGCTATTCGTCTGACACTAGCTTCCGCAAGATGCAACTACCTGGAACTGCACAGGATAACCGACTGCCCCGTGCCCAGTCAGTTTGCCACAAGTGTCTGGTCGGCAACTCCAGCCAAAAGTCATCGAAGGTAAAAGACAGGATGAGTAGCGAGTAGCGACCTCCTGCGAGACCTGCCCATGGCACGGAGCTGTAGCGGTGCATGTACAGGATGTGGACGATATGTATGGATTCTTGGACTGCGCAGATTGGAGAGCTCTCGTCTTCCATTCGTTGCCGGGCAATGGTTACACGTCTCAACTCGCCCTTGACTCCGCCCCCGTGCTTTGTACGTAATTTCTCTACTCAACTCGCCCTTGACTCCGCCACCGTGCTTTGTAATTTCGTTTCCAAGTTCTCATGGCCCATGGAACTCTCCAACAAAATAGTGAAAATGACTAGTGACATTTTCTTCTATCGGTGACACAAAGGATATCTCATTGTGCATTAATTTTCTTTAAGTTATTTTTTTCCTAGGTAGTGTGCCCGTGCGTTACTATGGGACAACAAAACTTTTGTACTAAAAACACACGGATCACACGATAAGATAACACGGAGCCGCTCGACGTCGCCGGGAATGGGGACGACGATCGGCTACACCAGCGCTGCTGCTCTGCTTGCACTGCACGACTCGCCATAGCCACACCTCGCCACCGCAATGGCGTCCTAGCCACCCCGACCCCACGGTGAGCCCCCACGCCTGCCTCGCTCGCCGGTATGCGCTCGCCATGGCCGCCGTCGTGGTCTCTCCACCTGAGAGGCCAGGGGCCCGGCCTTTTCTCTGTCACGGTACACAACATGCACACACGAGCACAAGCACGGCCTTGTCGAGCCCACAGCGCTCGGGAACGCCGGTGCCAGTGAACCTCCCTAAACGCTCGCCATGGCCAGAGCACCACCACACCAAGCTCCGTTCCGGCCATGACAAGCCGGTAGAGACCCTAAAGCCCCCACGTCGAGTTATATTTCAACTAAAATATGGGAGTTTTCTCTTAAAATAATCAAATTTAAACACATCAAATTTAAACAACAGGAACCAAACCATGCCTCCAAATGACACACAAGATATGATTGACCTTCTAACCTGCCTACTACTGCTACAAACAAGATTTTGGTTGCACTTAGATTTATTGGTAAAATAATGGATAACATCATAACAGATTTTATGCTGTAAATTGCAGTTATGAATGGCAATCCTGATTCTGCATATTTGAAGAAGTCTACTGATTAAATAAATTGGGTAAAACATAAAAACTGGCATTTAAGCCTTCTATAGAGGATAGACGGTCGCTGATCTAATTTGGTGACTTCCCAAGTGGTGCCATACAGTAAACCAATGCATGATTGGCAACTGCATAGTGCATACTGAAGAAATATGAAATGGAGGACACCTCCCTGGTGGAAAATGAAAAATAATACTACCAGTTAAGTGGGCCTTTCGGAAAGAAAAGAATGGACTCACATCAACAATATCGATAAGCAATTAACCATGGTGATGTCCCCATTCAGTTCTAAAGAAAATTAAATAATTTGAGTCTGAACCCAGCCAAGCTTTATTCAGAATCATTCATGTGGAATAAGCTTAGTAGCAAAATGATGTACAGATTTCAACAACTAAAAAAAATAGTGTGTGGCAGAACCCCTAATCTAATGCCTCATAGGAGTGCTCGTCTTTCATTAGACACTAAGCACTCAAGGGAGGACACCAATTTACACGGTTCCGTCGGGCACACCCCAAGAGAGAACCCAAAAATCCACATTTTTCCATCAGGATCACAAATGAGAGAATAAAGCTTACATCATTCTTAACCATTTCTTACATCCCTTTTAATACAAGATCAGAGTATAATATTTATTGTTATAACATCGGAACGTAATCATATTACGAGAGTTATGAATAATTTAATTGAACAGCGAAATATAAACATGTGAACAGAGTTACAGCAGAAATAAATATCTATTCATGACATGACGAAGCATTGAAATATAAACTATGACAACAGATTATAAAACTTTCATTTATAAAAACATTTAGTGAGAGTTATAAATAAAAACTATGATCGCAGCGTAAAGAAAAACCTCTCTGAGCCCACCAGGAGAAATTCACACACAAGACTCAGCTCTAGTATTCACCTGTCACCTGCAATAGGGGGAAATAAAACCCTGAGTGTCACCTGCAACAGGGGAAATAAAACCCTGAGTACTCAATTGTACTCAGCAAGACTTACCCGACATAAGGAAAGAAAACACTCCAAGGATATGCAAGGCTATCTGGCTTATGGGTTTATTGCATCTGCAGGAGCATTACTAAATATGCGTCCTTATATTCAATTTTATTTAGTAGTGCATTAGTTCATTTACTAACCATTCTATGTAAGCATCTGTGCTACTTTCAAGCAGGTGGTAAGCAATCAGATTTTCTTTTTTCATCTTTCATCTTCCAGTTCTTACTACGGTGCTAGACCGCAGACAAGCCGTACCGGATTGCCAGACGATTCGCGAATCAATGCCCCCGGCTGGGTACCTCGAAAATACACGCCCCGCTTGTAACCCAGGCACAAGCAGGACTAACCCACTACCCTCCTGTCATAGGGTCCAGGTCCCCGTCCAAACTGGGACTCCAAGCCCCCGTCCTTGAGTTTCGGACTCAGTGCGGTGCAAGGACCTCCAATATCCAAAAACCACCCTGACAGTCGGTCCGGAAAGAGCCGGAACCCATGATAAGTGTGTAACCAGTCTTCCAAGTGCCCATACCCAAGTATGTGCTCGGGATAATAAGTCTGTAACTTGCCTGGAGTCTTATGCAACGATCGGTCCTTAACCGACACCGACAGGAAAAAAACAGTGCCCATACCCAAGCAGGACACAACCTCTTACACCCACCAAAACCCAAACCATATCCCTACCCGGTCACCATTTTTCCTTTTCACCATTTATATTTTCCAAGTGATAATAATATAGTAATATATTTCCTATCTCTCACTAGTGACAGACAATCACTCGACTTCTACTAGAGTCCTGTAGCATAGCAGTCTACACGATCCTGTTATACTAGTAAGACTCATAGGATATATATATATATATATATATATATATATATATATATATATATATATATATAGGGAGAGGCTATTCAGTAGCCGGCTACAAAATAAGTTATTCTGTAGCCACCTCCATTTACTATAATTTTATATACTAATTTACCATAATGTCAATACATATTTTACAATAGTTGGGTTACTATAACACATGAGGATATTTACCATAACGTTATATTAAACCACTTAGTAAGGAGTTACTATAATCTCGTAAATTAACATAGTAATTATCGTAACTCAAAGTGGCTACAGAATAAGTTATTCTGTAGCCAGCTACAGAATAGTAGTTCTATATATATATATATATATATATATATATATATATATATATATATATATATATATATATATATATATATATATATATATATATATACAAATGGGTTTCATTCAACTCCTTAAAACTTAATGCACAAATATAATTTAAAGTGCAGAAAAGTAGGGGTTATGCACCGGGCTTGTCTGGGTAAAATATAATCAGAAGTTAGCTTTCTATCATGGCAACACGATCTCCAAAAGCACCCTTTCTCCAGCAACTCCTGATGACTCCGTGATTCATCGACGTCCCTATTATGATATGCAATACGATGCAATTCAAAGACATAATTAATCGACTGCAATTGTGACTCATAAAATACGATTTACGCCTTTCAAGTTAACGAGCTAGTTCTAACGACGACTGTACTTCGGCTACATATCCATGTTGTCGAATAAGACGTTATTTCCCAACAAATATTTTAGTTATATAAACCCGAGTTGTTCCTTTATTCTATCCTATCGATTTAATCTTTATTTGAATAGGGCATTATTATCTATCTAGCAAACTAATTATTCAGGAGCTACACAAATTACAGGGAGCAGCTAAAAATATTAGTAATTTACTGTAAAATTTTTAGAGCCAACACTATCGCTGATTTATCACGGAAATTCCTATAAGTTTATGTCTTAATGATATTAAGTATCTCAAATTAATTATGTAGCTTCTAAGAATATTATCAAACTATATAAACAAAATATACTAGCGGATAGATCATGATTTTAGGAACTCAATGAAATTTGTTTCACAATTTTTGGACACCTACATAATTTTATTTTAAATTTACAAATTTATCTTATAAGCTAAATTAGAAATTGCTTTAGAAAACGAAAGGGGCCAGCGGTCACCAAAACGGACCAGCGGCCCACGATAACGGCGCGGCAGCCCATGCGGATGCGTGGCCCAGGCGTGGGGGCAGGGCGCGAGTGGCCTAGCAAGCCAGCCCACGCGGACGCGCGGGAGTAGGCTGGCCTAGGAGGGAAAGCCCAGGGCGTGTCGTCCACTTTACAAAAAGGACCCTAGCTTTTTAACTAATAAATCTACGATCTAGCTCACTGTTCAAATGAGTCATCAGTTCTTCACCTAGCACCCTATATTTGTTTATATTTACAAACCACGGTCCCCGAGCGACTCCAGAGCAGAGCAGCGCAGCTGGTCACGTCCGGTTGGCACTGGTTCCGACTGGGGGTCCTCACCGGTGATGCAGGCCCCGCGCGGAGACAACATGGCCGTGTAGAAAGACCCGGTCGGGCCAGGGTGCGACTGCCCGCATCGGCGTGGTTCACCGGCGGTGGCGCATGTGCTCCAGTGAACCAGGACTATAGATATACCAAACGAAAGGCGGGAAAGCATTAGGGAGTTACCACGGATACACGTGGGCGCTAGTTGAGGTGGAGGAAGACCGAGCAGAGTTAGCCATGCGCGAGCCGACAGGCTCCACACGCTTCGGCTTGGCACCACCACGTCACTTCATCGATGGAGATGTCGCTGACCAAACCTAGGGAAGCATCGACATTGTGACATCTAGAGAAGTCAATAGGTGCAAGGATTTGAGCTAATCCCTAGGATTGGAGCTTACCCCTCAACTGACCAGAGTTCCAGCCGGAAAAATGATCGGCGACAGGGAAACTCCAACTTTGCCTCCTATGGTGCACGCCTGCTGCTCGATGTTAGTGGTGCGGCTAGGTAACTTATCTGGCGAGCCGCAGGTGCAAGGAATTGGATTGTAATTGCCCGAGTAGTGCAAAATTGGAAGGCCGAGGTAGCTCATGCGCGTGGGTGACTACGCAATGGCGGCGCGCATACGCGATGACGAGGGCACGGCTGGGGAAGGCTGTAGCCTGCCGTGTGATAGCGCGGAGGCTGGTGAGGTGGCTCAGGCATGCTGTGGAGCTGCGAAGGAGCAAGGAGGGCAGCGCCGTGGGCTTGCGCTCTCTCGCGGTGCACCTTGGCAGCGACAGGGGCATCGACGCATGGGCACAGGAGGAGCGACGCTGAGAGCTGTGGTCCAATGTGGGCCGAGGGGGGGAGGGTGCGCACGCGCTCACAAGGGGAAGGGCCGGCACTAGCACTGCCGGGTGCGAGGTGCGGCACGGAGACGTGGCCATGGGCGGGTGGTGGTGGCCGTGGCCTAACACTGGGGACTATAGCACTAACACAGGATCATGGGGTTCACGCTCGCCCTCAAGGGACCGGGTGACGGATGGCGTGGCCACGGCGGCGCTGTAGGGCGCGGAAGAGAAAGAGAGGGCATGAGCACATGAGGCAACAGCATGGTGACGGGCCACAGCGACATCGGCGTCGGTAGTTGGCAGCAGGAGTGAAAGAGAGCGGACAGAGGCAGTGCTGAGCAAGCGCGAGAGGGAAAACGAGGAGCGACTCAGCAATCCTATAGGGCATTCCAGAGCAAGGCCGCGAGGAAGCAAGCGCACATGGCCACTGCACTCATCCAGTACAGCAGCAGTATCCATCAAAGAAGGGACAAGCTGAGGCAGGCAAGCAGAGAAAAGAAAGAGCAAACGATGACTCGACAACGCGGCGCGACGCAAATAACTCTAATGATTGATGGATTTAGAGCAGGAGCACCACTATTTTCAAGCGGCCAGGACGGCAGTGAGGCAAGGACAGCAGTTGTAGCAGCAAGGACACAAGAGATCATGCAGCAGCTGAATGTATGGGCGCCGCATGGCTCTGCTAGCTGCCTACGCATGCGACGCGGATGTGAACAGCGATACGTCGTAGGCACTCCAAAAGATCTAAATCCTATCGACTTCCATCACTAAACATTTCACGCAACAGCTCCTACTCCATACCCCGCCATAGAACAAAATATTAGGGTGTTACGTAATTATTTTGTGCAAAACAAATCGCCACACACAGCGCTTTAAAATATAATTTCTATTTTTTTAACCGTTGACGTGAAAAGATGGTTTTTAAATTTTAAATTCAAGGAACTCATTTTCAAAATTTTTTCTTAGGCCTAAATCTCGGTGCTAAGCAAGCTCGTAACACCAGAGGTGTTACAACCAACCCCCCTAAAAAGAATCTTGTCTCAAGATTCGAAGCAAGAACCAGAAGAGGGGAAATGAGATTATATTTCGTAGATTGGAAAATACATGAAAGATTACATGACTTCAAATACTAAACCACACGGGGATTTAGACATACATGGTTAAGAGCAACCTAATAAAACCGAGACTTAATCTAGAAGTCGAGATAGACGAGGACGATGGAAAAACAATAGGAAGATGATTATCCAAAACATGACGTAGGTCCAACAGATCCAAAAACAGGAGACTGAGAAGTCAAACATCGTGAACCCTAAGACCAAACTAACTAATGGAAGACTTGAACTTCTTTGAAACCAGATCCTCCTTCTTCTGAAATTACACTATCACCTCAGATGGACGAACCTAGTCCCATGAATGATGACTGGAACTCGTAGCTCTGCTTCGAATACCAGGGGAATGGGGATGGAGAAGAAGAGCAAGGACCAAGGGTAACTTATAGTGGCGAACGAAGGTGGGGCCAACACACCGGAAGGAGAAATGGCATGGATGAGGTACATAGATGGTTCATTTTATGGAGATAAACACGACCATGGTGCGCTTCCTACATGAGCGGTAGAGGGGAAATAAAGGAGAGGAGAGGGGGTCCGCTCGACAAGACAGGCGTGCGGGCGGCCGTGTCCCAAAAAGAAGAAAGAAGGGAGGGGAAGGGGGGGGTCTGATATGGGGATGAGAGCGTGGGGGTCAAGAGCCAACTGGATGCTGGGAAAAAGAGAAATGCACAGTGCACGAAGACGGTGAGTGCAGCACAATGCTGCGGCCATGCAAGAACGGGGTGCTAAAGGGCCTGACACAGACGATGTCCATAGGGCATGCAACAAAATAACCCAGCATGCGTAGCACAGTCAACTAAACATAGGGCTTGGGACATGACGTCCACTCCGGCTTTTACAATCACTCCCAACTATCCACGACTAACTTTTCCCTACTACTCTTCTTTTCTTCCCTTCCTTGTCCACATCCGTCTTTCATATAAACTAAAACCATGTCATACGTTCTTCCTCCAAAACCACCTCCTCTTGTTTACCTTGAGAGAACACTATTTCATCAACCCATTGTGGATTACCCGTTTGAACACCTGAATATTTCCAAGGGGAATATTTTGTAGCAAAAGTGATATGGCGGTGTAACTTGGTAAAGGTACTTGGTCAACAACCTCGATACGAGCATGTGCCGAGCAGTGTCACCATGTGGCAGCTGTTCCACAAGGAGCCCTCAGTTTCATCGTGGCACCATAAGCTATTAACTAGGTAACTGTTACCAACTTACATGCCATGAAGACGGTGGGGTCATAGACCACAGAATAAGAGGAGTATTGCAAGGGAAGATTCAAACAACAAGGGTTCCCTTCATAACAAGGGATAAGGAATTCAAATCCAATGATGAATTTGTTTTAAAGAGATTCAAGTGTTCTGCTGGGACATCCACAATTAATCGATACAGTGTCGAATGCTCTCCAATCACGGCTGGTTTACTAGCATCTGAATGGTAACTTCTCTCGTAACCCGCTTAACATCGTCTTTGAAAACCTTAAGAACATCTAACGAGACCTAAAGGCAGATGAACGCCATAAACACAGCGAAATAAACAAAATACACATTCCAACGGTCTTATACGGGTACATCATATAGGCATCCAGTCTTCCATTCTCAACACAGCATTCACCTTCCCTACTGGCGGATGATCTCAACAACTATGGACCAACAACAATGGCAAGAGTACAATACTAGAGGACAATGACAAAAAGCACTACTACTATGGGTACAGCTTCCCAAGACAACCAATCTACTCTGGACCACACATCTTCATTCCTAGGCTCGGTGGATTCTTCTATAGCCCAGGCTATGGATCTGCATCTTCTCTTGGCAATGGCTGAGTGAGAGGAATCAAGGGTTCTACTTCTGACACTTCTGAGGGTGGAGGTGCTGGCAGCACTACAACACCAGTTCTCCTTCTTTTCTGGCGGGTGGATAGGGATCCCCTCCAAGATCGAGGAATCCTGCCTTTCAGCAGCCAACGTCCTCTGCTTGGCCCTGGTGACAAGAAAGGCCTCTCCTAGCTGATGGACATGTCGATCTTCAGCCTCCTTTAAGGCTTCTGATATAGCAGTCTCCTGACTCTCAGCGGCTGCCGCACTAGCATGTGCTTCAGTAAGCTCCACCTAGAGCATCCTAGAGAAGATCTCGGCTTCCTTAGCTCGATGGTGGCACGTCCTCAGCTTCAAGGCTTGCCAGTCATACTGCTCAACTAGAGCAAGTAGGTACGTGGTCAAGGGCACCATGGTAGGACTATCTTCTTGTGCATCCCACCCTTGCAAAGCCTCCATGCGAGCCCTCCATGCCTGCTGATTCTTGTCCAAAGGTGGAAAGAACCTCATGGGGGTATGGACAATAGGCTCTTCATAGATCTAGCAAAGGTACCATAAGGCTTTGTGGGCCACAACCTGGTAGGTGTCGATGAAGCGAAACCCAGTTGTGGTCACATTCTAGGCTTAAGTGAGGTTAAGGAACTCTTCACTCTTCCCGATGTAGACGGTAACCTCACACCACTCGGTGCGGCCCTCATACTCGGGATAATCTTTGACTCCGAGCTTTTGTAGGGTGGCATGCCGTATTCTAGGAAAACCCTCAATGTTTAGGTAGTAACTACTAACCCAGGCTCCTGCCATCTCTAGTGGTGGTTGTGAGGAAGGACTGAGCGAAAAGCTTGCTCAAAGGAAAAGCTAGACGAGCTAAAGTGCACCGAGTGGTGGTACCAATGGATAAGCCAGGCTCTACTAATAAAGGCAGAGTGGTCAGTGGGCCTAACGCGGTCCACCAGGGTTCCTGTGTATGATCACTACGAATGAATCGACCAAAATTCTGCACGTTCGAGGCGAGCGATGTCCGAGGCCATTACTGACTAGTACGACTGCAGGGCAAGGGTCCGATAAGAGTGCAGAAAAGAGTACGGGGAGACATGGGTCACAACCGGCATGAACCATGAGCTAACATGGAGCACAAAGCCATAGTGCAGAAATAACTCCAGAACAAGAACGAGTCAGTCATGCACAATACGACACGCGTGACACCTATAGATGGCGTATCTACAAGTAATACGAGCGCTACAATGCACAAACAAGATATGCATGAATGCATGTCCTATACATCATTCCACTGTTGCCAACATATAGGGCAACCGTTCTTAGATTTTTGGCGCATTGTTCTCTCCCTGAAACTAGTCGATACTATCGGACTATGCTCAGGGTCAGTGTACATGTAGAAAAATTGATTAAGCCTACCTAAGTCAGCAGAGTGCCATCTATCTTGGATACATAATCATAGTAATAGGGCTACTTATGTAACTTTGCATAAAATCGTCCAATTCTTTGAAAAGAATTTGTTCTCAAATTTTATTTTAGGAAAGGTTTTCGAAGTTTTATTTTCTCATTTATGCTCTGATACCACCTGTGGCAGAACCCCTAATCTAATGCCTCCTAGAAGTGCTCGTCTTCTATTAGACACTAAGCACTCAAGGGAGGACACCAATTTATACGGTTCCGTCGGGCACACCCCAAGGGAGAACCCAAAAATCCGCATTTTTACATCAGGATCAAAATGAGAGAATAAAGCTTACATCATTCTTAACTATTTCTTACATCCCTTTTAATACAACATCAGAGTATAATATTTATTGTTATAACAGCTGAATATAATCATATTATGAGAGTTATGAATAATTTAATTGAATAGCAGAATATAAACATGTGAATAGAGTTACAGTAGAAATAAATATCTATTCATGATATGATGAAGCATTAAAATATAAACTATGACAACATATTATAAAACTTTTATTTATAAAAATATTTAGTGAGAGTTATAAATAAAAATTATGATCGCAGCGTAAAGGAAATCCTCTCTGAACCCACCAGGAGGAATCCACACATAAGAGTCAGCTCTAGCATTCACCTGTCAACTACAACAGGGGGAAATAAAACCTTGAGTACTCAATTGTACTTAGCAAGACTTACCCGACAGGAGGAAAGAAAAGACTCCAAGGATATAGGCTTGTGGGTTTATTGCATCTGCAGGAGCATTACTAAATATGTGTCCTTATATTCGATTTTATTTAGCAGTGCATTAGTTTATTAACTAACCATTCTATGTAAGCATACGTGCTACTTTCAAGCAGGTAGTAAGCAATCAGATTTCCATTTTCCATCCTTCATCTTCCAGTTCTTACTATGATAGACCGCAGATAAGCCGTACTGGATTGCCAGGTGATCCGTGAATCAATGCCCCTAGCTGGGTACCCAAAAACACACGCCACGCTTGTACCCCAGGCACAAGCAGGACCAACCCACTACCCTTCTATCACGAGGTCTAGGTCCCCGTCTAAACTGGGACTCCAAGCCTCCACCCCTGAGTCCCGGACTCAGTGCGGTGCAAGGACCTCCAATACCCAAAAACCACCCTGACAGTCGGTTTGGAAAGAGCTAGAACCCATGATAAGAGAGTAACAAGTATTCCAAGCACCCATACCCAAGTATATGCTCGGGATAATACGTCTATGACTTGCCCAGAGTCTTATGCAACGGCCGGTCCTTAACCGACACATACAGGGAAAACTAATGTAACCAAGCTATGTCCCATTGGCCGTAGGACATAGCCTCTTATACCCACCAAAACCCAAATCATATCCCTGCCCGGTCACAATTTTTCCTTTCCACCATTTATATTTTCCAAGTGATAATAATACAGTAATATATTTCCTATCTCTCGCGAGTGACAGGTAGTCACTCGACTTCTACTGGAGTCCTGTAGCATAGCAATCTACACGATCCTATCATACTAGTAAGACTCATAAGATAAAGATATATATGCAAGTGGGTTTCATTCAACTCCTTAAAACTTAATGCACAAATATAATTTAAAGTGCAGAAAAGTAGGGGTTATGCACCAAGGCTTATCTGGGTAAAATATAATCGAAGGTTAGCTTTCTATCATGGCAACATGATCTTCAAAAGCACCATTTCTCCAGCAACTCCCGATGACTGCGATCCATCGACGTCCCTATTATGATATGCAATGCGATGCAATGCAAAGACATAATTAATCGACTGCAACCGTGACTCGTAAAATATGATTTACGCCTTTTAAGTTAATGAGCTAGCTCTAACGACGACCGTACTTTGGCTACATATCCATGTTGTCAAATAAGGCATTATTTCTCAACAAATATTTTAGTTATATAAACCCGAGTTGTTCCTTTATTCTATCCTATCGATTTAATCTTTATTCGAATAGGGCATTATTGTCTATCTAGCAAACTAATTATTCAGGAGTTACCTAAAATATAGGGAGCAGCTAATAATATTAGTAATTTACTGTAAAATTTTTAGAGCCAACACTATCACTGATTTATCATGAAAATTCCTACAAATTTATGTCTTAACGATATTAAGTATCTCAAATTAATTATATAGCTTCCAAGAATATTATCAAACTATGTAAACAAAATATACTAGCAGATAGATCATGATTTTAGGAACTCAACAAAATTTCTTTCACAATTTGTGGACACCTACACAATTTTATTTTGAATTTACAAATTTATCTTATAAGCTAAATTAGAAATTGCTTTAGAAAACGAAATGGGCCAGCGGCCTCCAAAACGGCCCACGGTAATGGAGCGGCAGCCCACGCGGACGTGCGGCCCAGGTGCGGGGGTGGGGCGCGAGTAGCCCAGCAAGCTGGCACACGCAGACACGCGGGAGCAGGCCGGCCTAGGAGGGAAAGCCCAGGGCGCGCCGTCCACTTTGCAAAAAGGACCCAAGCTTTTTAACTAATAAATCTACGATCTAGCTCACTATTCAAATCAATCATCAGTTCTTCACCTAGCACCCTATATTTGTTTATATTTACAAATTGCGGTCCCCGAGCGACTCCAGAGCAGAGCAGCGCAGCAGGTCACGGTCGGCCGGCACTGGTTCCGGCCGGGGGGGCTCGCCGGCGACATGGGGCGAGCAATGAGGCACGCGGGCCCCCGCGCGGAGACAACATGGCCATGGAGAGCGACCCAGGGGGCAGGGCACCCAACGGTGGGCAGGGCGCGACTGCCCACGTCAGCATGGTTCACCAGTGGTGGCGCACGCACTCCGGTGAACCAGGACTACAGATATACCAAACGAAAGGCGGGGAAGCATCAGGGAGTTACCATGGATACAAGCAGGGTGCTAGTTGAGGCAGAGGAACATCGAGCAGAGCCGGCCGTGCGCGAGCCAACAGGCTCCGCGCGCTTTGGCTTGGCACCACCGCGTCACTTCATCGATGGAGATGTCGCTGACCAAACCTAGGGAAGCATCGACATTGTGACGTCTAGAGAAGTCAATAGATGCAAGGATTTGAGCTAATCCCTAGGATTGGAGCTTACCCATCAACTGACCAGAGCTCTAGCCGAAAAATGACCGGTGATGGGGAAACTCCAACTTCGCCTCCTATGGTGCATGCCTGCTGCTCGATGTTAGTGGTGCGGCTAGGTAACTTCCCTAGCAAGCCGCAGGTGCAAGGAATTGGATTGTAATTGCCCGAGCAGTGCGAAATTGGAAGGCAGAGGTAGCTCATGCGCGCGGGTGACAACGCAGCAGCGGCGCGCGTACGCGATGAGGAGGGTGCGGCCGGGGAAGGCGGTAGCCTACCGTGCGAGGGCACGGTGGCTGGCGAGGCAGCTCGGGCGCGCTGTGGAGCTGTGGAGGAGCAGGGAGGGCAGCACCGTGGGCTTGCGCGCTCTCGCGGTGCGCCTTGGCGGCAGCAGGGGCGCCGGCACGCAGGCACGAGTGGAGCGGCGCTGAGAGCTATGGTCCAGCGCGGGGCCAAGGGAGGGTGCGCACGTGCTCGTGAGGGGAAGGGCCAGCACCAATGGGTGTGAGGTGCGGCGTGGAGACGTGGCCCTAGGCGGGTGGTGGCGGCCGTGGCCCAATGTTGTGAGACTGTAGCACTGATGCGGGACCGTGGGGTTCGCGCTCGCCCGCAGGGGACCGGGCGACGAAAGGCGTGGCCACGGCGGCGCTGCAGGGCACGGAAGAGAAAGAGAGGGCACGAGTGCGCAAGGCAGCAGTGACGGCAGTGGGCCACAGCGACGTCAGCGCTGGCGGTTGGCAGCAGGAGTGAAAGAGAGAGCGGACAGAGGCAGTGCTGAGCAAGCACGAGAGGGAAAACGAGGAGCGACTCAGCAGTCATCCTATAGGGCATTCTAGAGCAAGGCCGCCAGGAAGCAAGCGCACATGGCCACTACGCTCGTCCAGTACAGCAGCAGTATCCATCAGAGAAGGGACAAGCAGAGGCAGGCAAGCAGAGAAAAGAAAGAGCAAACGATGACTCGACAACACGGCGCGACGCAAATAACTCCGATGATTGATGGATTCAGAGCAGGGGCACCACCGTATTCAAGCAGTCAGGACGGCAGTGAGGCAAGGACAGCAGCTGTAGCAGCAAGGACGTGAGGGATCATGCAGCAGCTGAACGCATGGGCGCCGCATGGCTCTGCGGGCTGCCTACGCGTGCGACGTGGATGTGAACATCGATACGTCGTCGGCACTCCAAAAGATCTAAATCCTATCAACTTCCATCACTAAACATTTCATGCGACAGCTCCTACTCCATACCCCTCCGTAGAACAAAATATTAGGGTGTTACATAATTATTTTGCGCAAAATAAATCACCACACACAACGCTTTAAAATATAATTTCCGATTTTTTTACCGTTGACGCGAAAAGCTAGTTTTTAAATTTTAAATTCGAGGAACTCGTTTTTGAAAAAATTTCTTAGGCCTAAATCTCGGTGCTAAGCAAGCTCGTTACACCAGAGGTGTTACACAGTGTAACACATCTGGACAGCTAGAATTGAATCACCCGTGCTGAGCAATAATTTCAGAGTTTCAGAGGGAGATAACAACCAAATAATCCAAGGCTGCCTAACATATGACCGAAAGCAAAAAAGAAACATATACAATAATAAAAGAGAGAGGCTCTACAACAGCTAAGACAATATATTACAATGCATAATTCTGATAATTCAGTGGTGTGCGGGGTTTGCTGAAACTGCAGAGTACAGAAACAGAAAATATGTAGGTCTGAAATCTCGATTCCACAATGTGCAAATTTGACATGAACAAATGATGAATAAAAATAAATAAATAGAATGCAAATAAAAAGATGGTGTTTTTTTTATTGTCAAACTGAATCACTTGTATCAGTAGATATGCTTCACTGGGATATTCCGTGATGCAAAACTGAACCACTTGTAAGCTGAGTGCGGAGTTGAGGCACGGCGATGAAGGGAACCCCTAGACTGGTGTTCCACGTTACTTACATGATATTCTGTAACTCTCATATTGATAAATGTTAGATTACTTATCTGAAATTCATAGTCATGGCTGAACCAGATACTCATAGCAATAGCATTAGTTACTCATGCCTCTCCTGAACATGCCTCGATGACTGGATTTATCATCTCATACCAAACCAACATGAGCTCGGGCTAAATTAGTACATGCTACTGGGGCTATAACTACAAGTAGCTGGGCAGAGGGCATAACTGAGTAAGTTTCTGATAGAAGCAAATATAAAGAATAGAGAATGGTAGATGAAAAGGAGAAAGACAACACCCAAGATTTAAAGCACTATGAACTCAAGACATAAGAATATAATATTCAACTGGTCCATTTTACTCCAAAATAGAAAAACAGACCTATGGCTGCCAAACAACAAATTTTCATGGAAAACCTCATGTTCATGAAAATTTTCTCCCAAAAGGAATAAGTTCGCACATATATTACATATGGCTGATGACATCAATTTTGAGATTTAAGGTTTTATTTGGCTAACAATAAACTTCACTAATCAACCGATATACAAATGCCCATATTAGTACAAAAGAATAATCCCTGTTTCTTTTTTACCCAAAGTTGCCCCAAAGCACCATGGTTCAAAGTTTCTGAAAACTACAAATCCCGAGAGAAGCCACATATGTGCACAAAATTTTGCCTAGCTCCAGACCGCATCAAGGCAACTTGAGTAACACAGCATTGCCAAAAATATGAGAACCCTATCCAAATTTTGCCTAGTGTAGGTTGAGTGCATATGGAGCCAGTCACTATTTTCGTCTATTTCAGTTGTTGTATTCCCATCTGCAACTTAAAACATAGTATAAATAGTTAATCTATCTCACAAGCAAATGATTATTAAACAGGAAGTTCAGATGAGTAGGGTACCTTCTGTAAGAAAGAATACACATGGGAGCTGTGAATCGATTATTTAAAAGAGAGACAACACAAGATACAAAGTGTAGCAATACAGATGACTGAATGCCATTTGTCTGAAAAACAACAGACAAGATATGAAGTGTGGCAATCCAAATGACTGATAGCCATTTGTCTGAAACAACAAGAAGGACTCGCAAAGAAGCGAAAACAACATATCAATCAATTCATTAACAAAGAGCACCTCTATATATCTTGTGTTGGCTAGTACTGCAAACAAGATCAGAAACACAACCAGAAATATCTCCATAATCGGATTTAGCAAACAGGATTTCTATTTAGTCTGTTCAAACAGTCCATTCATTAGTCTGTTCGGCCAGAAAGTACATGCTAAGTTTTTTTTGTTCCTTTTGCACAGATCAATAGTGATATCCAAAACAAACACTCGCAGCATGAAGAAAAAGAAAAAGCCCTGGCCATTATGTTGCAGGCATCTTACCAAAGGTTGAGCCAGCAACAAAAGAACAATACTACGCTCGTCAACCTGATAAGGGAAAGCCCAAGCCCCTAAAGAGAAACCCTACCACGTAACGTACGAGGCCATCATGGGCATTCCGGATCATGAAGAGTAGGCACCCTTGAGCATTAGACCAGTAGGGCGGAAGGGACCTGGAAAGGTGGCGCGGCGAGGAGGAAGTAGAGGTGACAAGAGGATGGTCGATATGTTGATGCTCGGTTGTACAGTGGGTGTGGGGTGGCCATGATCGTCGATCTATTGCAGGCTCCGCGGACTGCAGGTGGCGAGATCATCGATCTATTGCAACGGACGTCGGAGCGGTGTCCTGATTCTGTGTCCCTAGCGTGTGTCAGCATCGACGTCGGCGCAAAACAGCGTGGGGAGACCTGAGGCAGCGGTGGGAGGCGTTGGGAGCAAGAGGCGAGTGTGGAGGGAGACGTGACCGCATGGTGGAGGCTACAGAATGAGGCGCGGCGGTTTCTGCGTGATTGCAGGCTGATTTCTGCAAATCGCGAGCGTGAGTCGCCAGGGTTTAGGGATCCTGAACGTGATTTGCTTGGTGGCATTTTATCGAGAAGCCTTCGTGTGGGTCCACAAGGAGTAGCGTTTGGAGGGAAATCATGCTGGGATCGCCGTGGGTAGCGTGAATTTGGACGCACGGTATCGCTTGTCCAAGGCAGAGGGACGCCCCGAACGATTGTCGCACGAATCGGTGATCTTAGTTTTGTTCTTTCTAGTTGTAGGAGAATCAATTAGACTGCTTGGTTGTAAAGCTAGATATAATTCATGAAAGGGAACTAAACTAGAAGCAGTAGAGCAAGGTTGTAAAGAACAGATGCTCCATACCTATGGGCATAACATGCGCTGAAAATTTCCAAGTCTCCACTGCTTGGGGTTCCTCTTTCAACTTCTGGATGAGCTACCCAAGTCTCTCCTCAGAAGCAGCTGTGTAGTTGTTTGCCGAATGAAATATAACATGAAAAACACAGCACACCAATTAAAAGGCAATTCTACATCTAGTCGTCATAAGCAGAATGACAATAATGAAATTGTAAAAAAAAGTAGCAGCCTAAGTACAAGAGAGCATCGAAACTGCAGAAACTGTGAGTTTTTTAGGCATAGTCAGTGCATATCACCAATTAATTTATATATGCCAAACAAGCTAAAAGCATTTAACTTATAAAGTTCTAAAAAAACATTTGAGCACGTGCCTTGAGATGTTCTACTATATTTGGTAGAGGACCATAGAAACACATCACTTATGGGCAATATCTATTGATCAAAGATACAACCATTGTAGTGGATTAAATAAAACATCAAACATGCAAATTACCATACTTTCCCAGGTGCTTAACTACCAACCCAAAGCACTAACACATCCACCCCAACTTCTTTTTATGAAAGAAAAGTATAGACACAGAGCAATGAATGCTTGAGAGTCGAGAGCGGGCACAGCACATTACTGTCACTGGAGCACAGCGGGAGCGGGGGCGGACAGCCGCGCGTCCGGAGCGCTGCACACGCAGCAGACCACCTGGAAGTTCATTGTTTTTTGTTTACACCAAAATTTGGGAGAAGAGTGCGGGAACTCGCAAGCTTCCAAGATTGTACCAATCAAGGAGTCGATCGCGTAAAGATTGATATCTGCCGGTTCGGGTGTGATACTGGGATCGGTTCTCTTTAAATGACGTCAGCAGATAACGATGATTGACATCGAGAAAGATACATATCGGACTCTACAAAAGGGGAAAGATTAGAGTCCAAGTTATCTTAGAATAGGAATGCTTTCTTCATACCAAAGATTGTACCGAGTTGTACTTGAGTCAGATTTGTGCTTAGGCTCCGGGTATAAATAGTGAACCTCGGCTATTGTAAAAAACACACAATCAATCCAATACAAGTTATTTACTTTTTTTTGGCTCCGACCACCCCTTAGGAGTAGGAGTAGAGTAGATCTCGGCGAGTTCTTCAGCAAGTACGGCTGCATCGATCCGGTCGACCTCCACTACTTGTCTATAAGTACCGTCATGGCTTATACCTCTGTTCGTACGGCTGCATCAATCTGGTCGACCTCCACTGCGACTCTGGTATGAGTTAGTTATCGACTCTTGTCTAGTTCAAAAATGGCTGCATCGATTCGATCGACCTCCACTACTCGAACTAGATTAAGGTCAAGTTATCGGCTCTATCTAAGGGTGGTGTTCCTTCGGATAGATTCATTAAGTTATCGATATTGCTTATTGCTTCCATTATTTATTTAATTGCAGCATTATCACTTCGCCCGATTGGGATTGATCTAGATCGGCCTTATATCCTTTTTAACCCATCGTTTGTTAATCTAAACTGATCTAATCTGCACTTTAAATAATGAGTTATGTTTTATCGGCTGTTTTATATCAATCTTAATCGTGCATAGCGTGCGGTTAAGACGTGTTTGATCTTAAGTAGATCTATTGGCTAGCGAAAACCATTCCGTGGCCCGTTATCATAGCCTGTGTGATTCTGCCTCATACCCCACTATTAGCACCGTGGAGTGGGGATCGTTATTTGGTAGATCTATTTCTGAGAGGGCGTGATCTTAACTGTGCGCTATGTCTGAATCGACTGTTTTAGCCGATATCGAGTGCTTTCACGAACAGTTCACGTCATGAGACCGTTGAAGTAGCGATGGGTTGAAAGATGTGTTAGCCTCATGATCTTATTATTGTATTATGGCCTGTATGATTCTGTCTCATGCCCCACTGATATTGGTAATAAGTTAGGGTCATCGAGTCTATTGTTGTTTCTACGGCCTGCATGATTCTACCTCATGCCCCACTGCCCATAGCGATAGATGAGATCTAATATGTTCATTAGATTTATCTCTATTAAATGGTTGAATGATGATGAAGGGGTTCGGTTACTTGCAGTCATTGGCTCAGTATAAGCTAATTATTGTTAATATCTTATTGTCATTGACCAATATTTGTCTAAAGAGTGATATTCATCCTGAATGATAATCGATTCTTCTTACACAACTCTATGAGCTTTAACTAATTTATTCTTATGAATATGCTGGAATCGACTATTTAGTTGATCTCCTTTCATATCGGCTCTCAGAGCCACACATTCGGGACTGTCTGGCAGCACTGGCATGTTCCGCCCTAAATTACTAATAAACTTTCTCTCCTTATCAATTACAGGGTCAAATTGACTGGCACATCTAGAGAGAAGTGCGCAGGATCAACCACCCCTGCGCTGAAGCTAGGCAGATCTCTAGCTCCATCGAGCAGACCCTTTTGGCTTGCTCATGTGTCCTCGGCATGGGACGAAATTCCATGTCAACACACGTTTCTGGCATGCTCGGTGGGACCCCACAATCAACATGGCAGTTCACAACAACAACGACATCCTTATGATACATTATGAAGATCTACCTGATGGAGATAAAGGTGTCATCAGCAAAGCTATAGAAGAATTTCAGAACAAGTGTCTGTTGTCCTACACCAAAACACGTGACAACACAATTATTAAAAATGTCCACTACCAAGAGTTCTATTACACGGGCAGACGGATACAACTAAAGCTGAGGACAGGCATTTCTTTACGAAAGTTGTAGATAAATCTGTTCGTGATGCCATGTCAAGCTATAATAAAGGTTTCTTAGACGCATTCCACAACGCCATGAAAGAAGCGATTCATGGGTTTCCAGTTGGTCAAGTTGGGTCGGCTTATTACAACATTCTAGATCCGTCGACTCAAGGGACAAATCAAGTCGGTACCAGCCATCAAGAAGCAGCACCAGCTGGTAATGGTGAAGTCCAGACAGTTCAGGGTTCATTTGAACAAGCTCAAGGTGCTACTACGAGTCAGATACAGTATAATCCTGGACCATCAGTACAACATGTGCAACAACCGGCGGGGCAAGGTCAGAACTAGGTGATCAATTTTGGCACATCAGGCCACATTCCGTCGTCGGCTCAAAAAATAGCACCCTCAATTCAAAGGATCCATAGAGATATAGATCCCTATGTCTATAATCAGAGACTTCAAGCAGCAAGCCAGCAAAGAACCCAGCATATAGAAATTCCATAGGTTTATCATATTATAACACCCTTCACATGATTCCAAATCTAGGGTACCAAGGCACATGGGATTTCAATCCATAGATGGGTCAGCAGGTGCATAGAAATTCAAATTTGAATGCTGATGAGTTGATGTTGAAGGTGATCGAGATGATGAAGAATCAGTTTGGTCTGAAGCCAAAAGGGCTGACCTTCTCGTACAAACGTCCATATCCAGAATTGTATGATTTGGTCGCTCTTCCTACAAATTACAGGCTCTCAGAGTTCGCTAAGTTCACTAGCCAAGATAGTACAAGCATGATAGAACATGTCAGTCGGTATCTTATACAATTGGGCGAAGCATCAGTTGAGGATGTTCATCGAGTTTGTTTCTTCTCTTTATCCCTATCAGGGCCAGCCTTTACTTGGTTTTCATCATTGCCAGTCAATTCCATTGCCAATTGGGCTAACCTAGAGACGATGTTTTATACATATTTTTACACTAGGACTAGGGAAAAGAAGATAACAGATTTGACAAATATAAGGCAGAAGACTAATGAATCGGGCACTGAGTTTCTTCAGAGGTTCCAAGAGACTAGGAACTTGTGCTTTTCATTAAACTTAGCTGATGATCAACTAGCTGCTTTAGCTATTCAAGGAATGCTGCCAATGTGGAAAGAAAAGCTACTAGGACAAGAATTAGACAACTTGGGTTAATTGGCTCAATGAGTGGCAGCGCTCAATAGCCAATTCTAGAGTATGCATAGAGATACCCAATTCCGGAAGAGTACTATAGTGGCAGAAGCTTATAATCCATACTCAGTTGATGACGGCTATGAAGATGAAGAAGAAGAGGTTGCTGTGGCTAAATGGAATTAGGGCAAAAAGACAGTGATGGTGCCAAATCCTTGGGGAAGAGGAGTCGAGGAGAGCTATGACATCGATGTCACAAAATCAGACAAGCTCTTTGATTTCTTGCTTGAGAAGGGGCAGATCAAGTTACCCGATGGTCATGTTATGTTGCCCCCTGATCAGTTGAAGAATAAGAAGTTCTGCAAATTCCATAACGCTACTTCTCATTCCACTAATGAATGTAGAATCTTTCGGCAGTATATATAGAGGGCAATTCAGCAAGGAAGGCTCAAATTTGATACGCCTTGAAAAATGAAAGTTGATGATAATCTTTTCCCAGCATATCAAAATATGGTTGATGCTGGGCTACTCAAAGGAAAGACTAAGGTCCTAACATCAACCAAGTCAAGAGAAGCTAGAACAGTCGATCCCAAGATGCAAATATCGGCTGATGAGTACAGAGACATTAGAAGATGTCGCGTCAAGCAAAAGAGCCGATATGAGCAGGGAGAAGCGTCAAAAGATGGGGCGATAAAGCCATGAGTTATGTCTTAGATCCTGTTGAATAAGTGGCAGTGGCAGAAAGAAAAGGATTACCAGCGTTGGTTAAAGGATCAAGAATACCAGCATCAACTAGAAGAAGAGAGGTATGAAAGGAAGCAGGCCAAATCACATTGGAATTGTCCTTTCTTCAGACATTGCTGAAATGAAGGTTTGAAGTTGCCTACCAGACATGATTGCCCAGAATGCAGCAATCAAAATTGGGAGTTTAGACAATCTTAAACCAACCGCCAGTCTATCCATGCTCAAGATGTATATCGTCATAATAATATAGATCGGCGCTTAAAAAATAAAAGTGTTGATGATCGGCTTGGGAAAAGAGTTGTTGCCCAAGACTAGGTTGATTATGAAGGAGAAGGTAACAAAAGAGAATGTGTTTGACAGGAAGGCCAATGGTGTCCAGGAGGTTTGACAAGGAGCCAGAAAAGAAGGGTGCAACACCTAAGGAATAAAGAGTTGGAACCAGCTCAGGTATCTAGTAAACCTCAAGTATGGCGTACTAAGCAAACAGATGATAGAAAGCAACTATCGGCTAATATCCAAATAGCTTTTTTGTTGCCACCTGAATTCAGAGCTCTGGCAGATCAAGAAGTTTATTCGAATTTCGATGAATCGAAGTATGAGGAGATAGTTGCCAAGTTGACGGTTGTACAGCAAGCAATATTTGGTAAACCAGTCAAGCATCGGCACTTAAAGGCTTTATATATGAAAGGTTTGTTGATGGAAAGCCGATGAACAAGATGTTAGTGGATGGAGGTGCTTCTGTCAATCTTATGCCTTACACCACTTTTCATAAACTTGGCAAGGGACAAGAAGATTTGATGGAGACTAACATGATGCTTAAGGATTTTAGAGGTAATACATCTAAGATCCGGGGGGCAATAAACGTCGAACTAACAATCGGGAGTAAAACTCTGCTCACCATATTCTTCGTCATCGATAGAAAAGGGTTGTACAGTTTGCTCCTTTGTTGTGATTGGATTCATGCGAATTGTTGTGTACCATCGACCATGCATCAGTGTTTGATTCAGTGGCATGGAGATGATGTCGAGGTGGTTCACGCTGATGAATCTATGAGCATCGCAATAGTCGATCCAGTCTTTTGGGAACTAGGAGACTTCGAGTGCTTTTCTGGCAAGTTATGGGAAGGAGGCTTCATTAAAATCAGCAATGAAAGACAACAACCAATGCAAGCGATCGGCTCTGAGAGTTTGTTTTAGTGAATAGTCATGGATTCACGTCGGCCATTGGATTAAGGAAAAATAAGCATTAGTTCTGAGTATGGGTTTAGGCCAATGTATGAATGCTAAATGGAATCCTAAGTGCGGATCAGAATCGATGGATTTCTTAAATAAAGTTTTGTTGCACTTAATGAAATGCTTGCCCTATGTTGATCAATCGTTTAACCCTTGATATGAAAAGTTCTACGGCAAAATATTTCAGGGGATATTATCCTCACATTTCATCAACACTTGATAGTCGATTCGTTTGGTCGTCGGCTCTAATAGCCAGTACTAGAAAGGTATCGCCTCTAGTTCAAAAATAAAAATCTTCAAAGACAATAAAAGCCGATACGATATGTATAGCCTATAGAGCAAAAAAACAGTCATACACAAGGGCATTGCACTAAAACACATTCATGAAAAGAACAGGAGTCTTTGTTCATCGGATTACCCTAGATATAATCTAATCGAAGACCTTGTTCGCCACATCCTGAGCGGATGTGATGTCTACTATGGCCTCCGCTGCCATAACAAATTCTTTGAGCAGGTCCTCATGTTCCTCAAGGCCGTCACCCATTAGGAAACCATTCTCCATGGCATGGAGCTCGTACCTAGTTTGGACTTGCGCCGCAGTCAGCGCCACTGCCGCACCGTGACGAACACCGTCGAGGGCAATCTCTTGAACACAGGCCGAGATGTCTTAGAGACAAGCGTCGATGGGGGAACCCTGAGCATTGCCAGTGTCTGTGGCCACGTTCACCGCCAGTTGGAGAGATTCCAATTACACCGTCAGGGCTGGCAATCACAGGAATAAAAAGACTATCAAGATAAAGACAATGGAAATCAGAATGAGGCATTCCTAGAATTCATCTTACCTACCACCATGGCGTTGAACTCGGCCAGCCGCGCTCGAACGGCGCTGGCCTCCTCCTCGGTCACATGAAGAGCAGCCTGAGAGACCCTGAGATGAATCTCGAGTTGACTGTTCTCCCAAGTCACCTCGGAATAACGATTCTAAGCCATCCTCCACTCATGAAGAAAACATCGGGCGTTGTCACCATTGTAGGAGTTGAAAGAATCCAACGATGAGGCCAGCACAGAAGATGCTGCATTGGAGGGCCCGCCGGCCCTGGGAAGGGGATGAAGACTGTCATTCACAACAAACCTATAAGCGAGTCAGAACAGTTTGTCGCCATGAGTGGGAATCATTAATCTCACCTCATGCGTCGGAGACGCTGGCTCATCGGCATGTTCTCCTCCGGGATCTCCTCCATCGCGCACTTGCCTCGATTGTCCTCGCCGGCCATGAAGGATGATTGGATCTACGGAAGGGAGAAAGAAAACCGCTATAGGGTTTCAGCAGGCGAAGAAGAGTGAAGGAATAGTTATGAATGGAGATGTGTTCGAGGTTGAAGCCCTCGGCTGGTATTTGAAGACATGAAGCAAAGAGGCAAATGCCTCGGGATGGCAAAAGGCAACCACAATTAATAGAAGGCAAAGCGCTACTACACTAATGACGAAGAGAATAAGGCGTTGGGCAACTGAGGGCAGAAAATCAAAGGGTTCTCTTAATAAAAGATGGGTTTTCAGACTTAACTGGATTAAGATTGGAAGTATGAAATCGACTGTTTTCAAATCGACTCTTTAGCCAAAACGAGAAATACAACGAGGCAACGAAAATACAAGTTATCATTGATCCTACACAAGACATGTGTTAACATACGGATCACAGGTTTAGAATATCCTAGATGACTTTTAGTACTTCTAGCTGGATAACATCAGCTTCTCCAAGCTTTTGCTCATATTCTTCGGCTATTCTAGGAATATTCTCAAGGCTACTTGGGATGGCTCTGCCTTCTTTTACTTTGGCCAATAGTTCCTGTTTCTTCTATTTGATGGCATCAGGTATTTGGGCCAGAGTGGACTTGTGATGATCAATGGCAGCCTTCATGTTTTCTAGCTCCTTCTCAAGTTCTGCACGCTTGATCTCCAATTGGGACAACTCTAGATTGGTCCTGAGGGAGGAGTTCTTCAAATCATTAATCAACTACGTCAGCTCTTTAGCCTCTTGCCTGTTGGAGTTCCCCTTGGCCAGCAAGGCTTCACGATTGGACAAATTCCTCTGGGTCTTTTTCACCTTTAGGGCCTGATCTTTGAAAATGGACAAAGATGACAAGACTCTGGAGAGAGCTGGGGATGAATCACCCTTAATGGCCAAGAAAGCTCTCTACATTAAATCAGTATCTTGGACCAAATCGGTTATATTCTTCTCAAATGTTGGCAGTATATTTCTTAGCCAATTTTTGGTCTCCTCTAACAAAGCTTCACTAGAGGAAGTGGCTGACGATCTGATTTCATCTTCATCAAAATACTCCTTAAGATTGAAAGAGTAACTCTAGACTGGAAGATTGAGTGCATGTGTATAAGGGAAATCCTGATTAGGAGGTTTGAATCAGTTTATCACAAAATGGATGGCGAAGAAGATATAGTACCTTCTCTGTAGTAGCCTCTATCTAAAGAGGGGGAACAGCTGATGATGCACCAATAGCATCTGATTGAATCGGTTCTAAGCTTCTAGCGTTGGTATCTATAGTAATATGGAAGGATTTTAATTCGTGTTTGTTGTGGAGAAATGAGTTGAGCATATGATTTTCTTACCAACAGTCGTATGCTGGACTGGGGAATTGATGGTTTGGATATCAGCAACAGCAGGATCATTTTCAATAAGGAGACCATCAAACCCCTGCTCCTGTATAGGTGTTTCCTCGAGAAGTACCTGACATAGCAAGAAATCAGATGAAAGATGAAAATTGAATAAAATTAGGATTTTTTTAGGAAAATACTCCAACAAGCATCAAAGATAAAACGGAAGGAAAAACTCACATTTTTTGTCGTTGTGGAAGCATCGGTTACTTCCACTGAAATTGGCTCCTTTTGAGGATCAGCCGATAAAGGTTTGACTGGTGCTGAATCAAACGCCTGAGACAACAACTCTGCACCTAGGAAAGTTTGAGATGCAATGTTTGATAACTACGAAAGAACGGAGTCAGGAAGTTAAACCTTAGTTCAAGAAAAAATGGATTGTTCACCTGAGCAGCTGATGGTCTTGTCCTGTGGAGTCTTTTTCTAGTAGTGGCTTTCTGAGTTGCCCCTTGGACCACCTTGCGCTTTGGAGATTGACATATCATAATCATGGGGGCAGCATGAGTTTTCATCAACTTCTTCAACGAAGGTGCAGTCGATCCTAATCATGCAACCGGGCATGGTGGCCGATAGTCTATGGGACGCCCCTCCCTATCCAAACTCGGAGGATCAAATTCAATGTCCTAAAAAGGATCGGTTAGAATGGTTGGTGAAAGAATTCATCAAACAATTTTCTTAAAAGAAATGGCAAGTTACCTCTCTATCAGAAGCATATTCCCCATCCAGAGCTATGCACATAGGATGAACCAACCCATAGAAGAGGTGGGAGTGCCATTCTTGCCACCAAGAGCCAAAGAGATTGGAAGAAAAGCTAGCCCTGACCCAGTCATGCAAGCAAAGGGAAGGAAGATCTGAACCCAATTGAAAGACCCTTGAAGCTTCCAACACCTTGCTGATGTCTTCTCTCGGCCTCAGTATGTTCTTGAGTACCAGGCAAGGGGGGAGTTGACCAAGACCAAACTGACGAGCCACGAAAGAAGGATTGTAGAATTCATAAGTTGGGAGGTTGCCTGGAATAAAGGATCCTGTAGCCATTTTGCCATGACCGTGACAGAATTCGGCTGGAAGAACACAGGGCTTGATGAAGGAGTCAAAAATCACAGCTGCTGTCTCGTCCGAACAGCCGGATTCAAATCAAAATTTGAATGGGAAAGTCAGTTCATCATTCTCATCCCCTCATTATAAGGTAGCCAAGTCAAGATGTCTACATCAAACCCTCTATAAAACTTTTGAAGAGGTGGCCAACATCGAAGTCAATTATTATGGCCGATGCAGCTTCACCGTAGCTCATACACTGGCGAGTTCTTCCTTCTTTGCCCTTATACTCCTCATCAAAATTAGAGGAAGGAAGCTCAGGTCTCTGAGATCAGGCCTTACAATCCTGTGCATATACAAATTGAGCCATAGTTGTATCAACCACCAAGGGTCGCTGATAGTATGCACTGGTTCATTCTTCAATAATTGAGCAGCTACCTAATACATCAGATGGTAAGCAGCCCCTAGCAGGTACTTTCTAAGAGGGACACCCTTGCCTATTGCCAAATGCTCTGCCATAAGCTTTTGATTATAAGTCGAACCATAAGATGACCCACAGAAGATGAATCTCTCCAACCACATATTCAGGAAGGCCACATATTCCCTTTCACTAACGGTTGGTTCATCTCCAAAGTGGTTCATAATATAACTTGTCCATCCGGTGCAGTCTGCTATCTTGGCTAATCTCTTGGAACCAGCACTCAAATACTCATAAGGCTACACTGATCTGGTGACTCTAAGGCTGGTCAACATGTGAACATCAGCCAGGGTGATGGTCATTAGACCAGAAATAAGAAGCTGAGATCAAGAATGAATCATTCCTCTCCATTTCAGACAATGAAAGTGTCAAGCATTGATTCAGATCATAAAGCTCCCAATCTCCACCCTTTTTCTTGGATATCCTACAAAACCAATTTCTCCATCCCTTAGGCGCTTTAGGCCAGTTTCTGAAGGGGATTTTATTCTAGGAAGATGAATCTACTACAGACTGTTTGAAGGGAATCTAGTTGGTTTCTTGATGGATGAAATCAGATGGATCGGGGTCATCCATAGGCCCGAGAAAATAGACATTAGAAACGATGGCCGATGGGATCAAGATTTCGTTCCTTATTTCCTAGAAATTGGATGAAATAAATTCAAGAAGAGAAGAAATATGGGGTAGCGGCCGACACTTGAAGAGTGGAAACTCGGAAGCATACCTCGGGAACATGGTCGTTGATCGCCATTACAGCCGGAACAGGTTCGGATCTAACAAAGATAGCTTGAATGACAGCTCGATAGAACAGAGGATTTGCTAGGGTTTGGGGCCTTGGCAATGACGGCATTAGCTATTAAAGTTGGCTCAAGAAAGAGGAAGAAAGCAAAAGGGCTGAGAGGGTCAGAAAAGATACTATTGGGATATTATATAAAACTCGGGCTGGGAAGTCAGGAGTCATGCGTATATCTTGGGATAGAACAGTTGTGGCGTGGTAAATCAATGGACTAGAATTTTGGGATAAAATAATTTTATCCCAAAATTGGGAGGCATGTGTTTACACCAAAATTTGGAAGAAGAGCGTGGGAACTCACAAGCTTCCAAGATTGTGTCAATCAAGGAGTCGATCGCGTAAAGATTGATATCTACCGGTTCGGATGCGATACTGGGATCGATTCTCTTTAAATGACGTCAGCAGATAACAATGATTGACATCGAGAAAGATACATATCGGACTCTACAAAAGGGGAAAGATTAGAGTCCAAGTTATCTTAGAATAGGAATGTTTTCCTCATACCAAAGATTGTACCAAGTCGTACTTGAGTTAGACTCGTGCTTAGGCTTTGGGTATAAATAGTAAACTCCGGCTATTGTAAAAAACACACCATCAATCCAATACAAGTTATTTACTTTTTTCGGCTCTGGCCACCCCTTAGGAGTAGGAGTAGAGTAGGTCTCGGTGAGTTCTTTAGCAAGTACGGCTGCATCAATCCGATCGACCTCCACTGCTTGTCTATAAGTACCGCCATGACTTATACCTCTGTTCGTATGGCTGCATCGATCCAGTCGACCTCCACTGCGACTCTGGTATGAGTTAGTTATCGACTCTTGTCTAGTTCAAGTACGGCTGCATCGACCCGATCGACCTCCACTGCTTAAACTAGATTAAGGTCAAGTTATCGGCTCTATATAAGGGTGGCGTTCCTTTGGATAGATTTATTAAGTTACCGATATTGTTTATTGCTTCCATTATTTATTTAATTACAGCAATATCACTTCACCCGATTGGGATTGATCTAGATCAGCCTTATATCCTTTTTAACCCATCGTTTGTTAATCTAAACTGATATAATCTGCACTTTAAACGATGAGTTGTGTTTTATTGGCTATTTTATATCAATATTAATCGTGCATAGCGTACGGTTAAGACGTGTTTGATCTTAAGTAGATCTGTTGGCTAGCGAAAACCGTTCCGTGGCTCGTTATCACGGCCTATGTGATTCTGCCTCACACCCCACTATTAGCACCGTGGAGTGGGGATCGTTATTTGGTAGATCTGTTTCTGAGAGGGCATGATCTTAACTGTGCGCTATGCCTGAATCGGCTGTTTTAGCCGATATCGAGTGCTTTCATGAACAGTTCACGTCACGAGACCGTTCAAGTAGCGATGGGTTGAAAGATGTGTTAGCCCCATGATCTTATTATAGTATTACAGCCTGCATGATTATGGCTCATGCCCCACTGATATTGGTAATAAGTTAGGGTCGTCGAGTCTATTGTTGTTTCTACGGCCTACATGATTCTGTCTCATGCTCCACTGCTCATAGCGATAGATGAGATCTAATATGTTTATTAGATTTATCTCTATTAAATAGTTGAATGATGATGAATTATTTTTTTTATAAAGGGGTTCGGTTACTTGCAGTCATTGGCTCAGTATAAGCTAATTATTGCTAATATGTTATTGCCATTGACCAATATTTGTCTGAAGAATGATATTCATCCTGAACGATAACCTATTCTTCTTACACAACCCCACGAGTTTTAACCGATTTATTCTTATGAATATGCTTGAATCGACTATTTAGTCGATCTTCTTTTATATCAGCTCTTAGAGCCGCACATTTGGGACTGTCTGGCAACACCGGCATGTTTCGCCCTAAATTACTGATAAACTTTCTCTCCTTGTCAATTGCAAGGTCAAATTGACTGTCACGTCTCGGGAGGAGTGCGCAGGATCGACCACCCCTGCGCTGAAGCTAGGCGGATCTCCAGCTCCATCGAGCGGACCCTTCCGGCTTGCTCGTGTGTCCTCGGCACGGGACGAAATTCCATGTCGACATTTTCATAGCAATGAACTGATCACTAAAAGTTCATCATTACACAGCTAGGACATGAAAAAGGTGATGTTCACAATGGCATAAGAGAATGACAGAACAGGATGAGAAGAGCTTGAAATTATTAACCCTTCCTTTTTTCAGGAAACTGATACTATTTGCACTTCAGCAGTAATTGGACCCCCAGCGAGGACTCTTAAGCCACCCACAATATTATGATGTAAATCAGTGTCGATCCCGATTAAGCAAAAGGACAATATGTTTCTTGAAAATGTTGGCCCTTTCATATTCAGTAGTTTTGCAAAAGGATGGCCAGTATTAAGCAAAAGGATAATATCTAAGAGTAGTTTTGCACTGAACGTTAGATAGTACTCTACACATTTGTTGCAAAGGCCAAAGGTCTCTTGGCAAATAATCCCTTTAATATTCAGCTAAGCTCCAAATATTTACTTAAGATTTTTTCTACATAAACATCAGAAAACTCTATTTAATGTAGCCCATCATATATCCCACATTCCTACCCATCAGCCAATGACGGGTGAGTGGGAGAAAATAATATTGGCCATAACAATTACACAGTTTAGCATAGATGCTACCTCAAGCTTGTCATTTTCTTTTGACATCACCTTGCAAGCTCTCTGCAAGCCCGCATCTCCTGCACACATAGCCAAACAAGAACAAACTGCAGTCAATAGAGTATATAGTTTAGCTTCAGATCTTGAGTATATATCCAATTTTGTTTAACCAAATCGCAATCACACATTAGCAAAGAAAGATCGTGACCATATTTTAAAAATAATAACCACTGAAGTGTTGAAACTCAGTTACTATCAAGATTTTCAGAACTGCTAGATTTTTCAGCAATAGAATCGGTTTTTAGATTTGGTTTTTTGATTTGTTATGTTTCCTCATTTTGGCTCAAAACGTCGTTTTTGAGTTTACTTGCCCCGCGAGACTCTTCTGTGTAATAAGGAACAACTATATGCATTGGTCGATGCAGAAGCTAGGATATTATTAATATATTCCCCTTTCTAAAAAAAAGATTTTTTTAAGGAAGTTGAGATGTCACTGCTACATATTTAGAGAGTTAATTTCTAAACATTTACATAGTCCCTGCATAGGTAATACACACAAAAATCATTAGCAGCAACATCAATTGTAAATTTTATTCTTCTATCATATCCAGCCCTCTCGTTTGCCGCACTAACAAGATCCAGGCCTTCAGACATGCTGAACATCAGTAATACAGCAACATAGATATGGCATATTGAAATTAACTCTCTAGGAAATTAGTTTCAAATGTGTGATCGGAAAATAGTAAATTAGTTTCTCACTTGCCTGTAAATATTTGGAGCAAACCCACCGTGATCTCCAACGCTGCAGCTGTCTATGCCACATTTGTCCAAGATAATATCTTGCAAAAGTAATTATAGTAAGTAAATCTCTACAAAAGTCAGCAAACCTTTCTGGCAATCTGAAGGCAAAAATTGTCAGAGCTAAGAGGTCCGTAATGTCAGGACTTTGCCTCAATGACAATGAACCAAAATGAATTAATAGTAGCTAGATTCAGAAAGAGAAAAAAAGAGAGGGAATCAGAAAGGCTGAGTTCTGGAAGGAGCTACGGTTCAGATTAGCAATTGGAATGATGGGATTTTGCAAATCTCAATCAAATATGAACTTTTCCCAAGTTCCTGAATCCCTAATTTGGTCAATCAAAACTTTTCGCCAAATTAGGAACCCTAAATCCTGAACTGAGGCATGAATCGATGGATTAGAACCTACTTCGGTATCAGTGATTCCGTATCGCTGCTGCCAGGAGTTCCCCTCCCGAGCACATGTCCGCGTGCCGCCAGCATCCTCCTATGCACGTGCCGCTGCGAGATCGAGGCCTGGCCTGGTCGATGGTTTCGCCAGGGCCACCGCTGTGATGAAGGCTCGTCGTGCCTTAGTGGCTCTAAACTGTTGCGTGATGGGCTGCCACATAAGAAAGTCACCATCACCGCCGGCTGGAGGAGCTCTACCGCCGCCGGCTGGAGGAGATGCTAGTGTGGGCTTCTCTCGATCAGCCTCTCTTCCCTTCACCTACGTGCGGTCGGTGACCCAAGTGGGCGAGCGAGGAGTGGTGCGCCAGTGCAGCGGCGGTGTGGGGGAGGTGAGCTAGCTCAGTGGTGTGCGAGCGCGGAGAAAGGAGAGGCACCCGTGCGATGGAATGATTGTTGTGATTCCTAGGTGCCGTTGATTAGGGTGATTGCGTGTGCGTGGAGGAGGCCCGCCTACCGGCGTGCATGGAGGATCGCAGTACATATGGTAGGATCGCACGGGGGGAGAGGGAAGGGCGACCCCAAAAAATGTCGCACCAAAAAATTGTCTTACTTTTGTTCTTTTTAGTGAGGGTGGCTCAGTGAAACCCAATCAATACATCGGGATCTTTTTCCACTGCTAGAGCATTTGGAGGAAGAATTGGGTTCACCATGTTCTTGAGACGATAAACATCCAGCTGAAGCTCCTCAACCTGGCGTATAAGTTTTTGCTCTCTACGATCAAACTCCATTGCCTATCTAGCAGCCTAAAACACCGTCTGAACTCTAGCTGCCTCCCTAGTCTTAGCAAGATGAATAGCCTCATCTTTCTCCACATGGATCCCCTGAACCTCTGCTATGGCTGCATCCCTCTCAGCAACAGCATGGACAAACTGTCCCCGACGAGCTTCTAAGGATGTCATATAATTATCTATCTCATTTTGAGCTGCTCTAACTGCCCTTTAGTGCCTGTGCACACATTCTCGCATCCTGCGTGGTGCAGCCTATGCTCTTTGGAGCTCTTGCATACAGCTGATGTAACTATCCTGGCGAGAGTAAAACATCTTCATAACAGCATACATGACACTCATGGTAGAATTACTACTTACTGCTCTTTCATCCTAGTCTCTTATCAAAGCATTACCACCTAGATGGATCCAAGTGGTTTGCGAGGGGTCCACTTGAGGAAAAGATCCGATAGGACCGTTAACAAGCTCACCCCCAAACTCCTGACATATCTCACTGAGGACCTCAAAAGCTGCAACTTAGGCACCCTCCCAAGGTGTTTGTCCACCTGACTCCACACTCCAGCCTCGCCACTGTGGGTGATCAGCATGGGCTGGGACATTCACCCGTACGTCGTACTACTGTTGTCCCTTAGTTACCACTTCGCTCTAAAAGTAGCGAGGCGGTTCAGCATATCCGACCAAGTGTGGTACCCTCCACGGTAGGGTGGGAGTTCTAAATAGTGCCAAAAAGGTGCTGCTTGCAACAGGGACTCCTGGGCTGCCATCGGTATCAAAACGGTATAACTCCTGTGAGACAACGCGATCATAGAAAAGGGTTACATAACATAAGCTGAAACTTATAAGGGGAGGAACAATGTAATGATATGAATGAATGATTTATCATGATGCATGCATGTTCTATACATCCTCACAAACTTAGGAGAAATTAAAACCTTAACGATATACGCGGTGGCATACATATGTTCTCTCAATATAATTGTAACTAAACGAGCTACACGTTTCATTGTTAGTGTACCTGCAGAAGATTTATTTCAGCCCATACCAACAATTAAATGTACAAGAATGTAATCTAGGCTCTATGCTAAATATATGACAGTGGTAAACTAAATACTTTCATATATGTATCCCAATATATATATTTTTGTATCAAAGCTACCCGATGACAATTTATTACCCACAATTAAATACGCACCATACACACATGCAAGCATGCATATAGACACGTATCAAAGCTAACTCTCCCTGACTGCATGCTCACATCTTGTGGTCATACCACTCATCAACTTACCTTCTTACCTAGGCGCAGAGGCATTTGATCCATACATTACCACTCAAGTGAATGGCATCCATACAATAGCATGTCGTATTGACAATGAAAGTAAAAACCCATCACATGTCAATACTTATATAGCCACCTAATAGTCCTTAACTGGGCATAAGGAGATGACCACTAGCATAATTTAGATTTTTATAAAATAAAAACCTTTGTTTTAAATACACATATGACAAGTTTAATGTTGAACCTTGCTCCATTGCCAGCTGTAACAGAACCGTCTAATTTATAAGAGCACAAGTACAATAACAATCACCGAAGCGATCGAACCGTTATACTTGAACCCATATAAACCCGGTAGTCCGATGAAATCACAAAGGATCTCAAATAAACCAATGTACAAACCAAGATTGTACATGATTCAACACAACCAGTCACATGTTAAAATAGGTTCACAAATAGTTCTCATACATCGGAGTTTCAACAAAGTTATTACAGCTCAATTTAGAAGTAGCAGAAGTAACATAGTTTCGAAACATCACGATAGTTCAAATGCATAGCCAGTTTATGATCATCTCCAACAAAAGCACATAGATGAGATTATATAGAATGACCATGCCCTTGGTCTCACTCTCCATCAACTGTAGGAGTTATGCAATGCTTGCAGTAACCATGGTACATCACGTCATCTGCAACAAATTGGAATAAACCCTAAGTACGAGAACGTACTCAGCTAGACTTACCCGTCATAGACCAAAATAATAAGACACCAAGGAGTATGCATGACTTTAAGAGGTGGAGTTAGCTTGACAACATTTTGTATAAAAGCTTAAGTAATATAACTTGGAGATTTAGTACCTCTAGAATCAATTTGAATACCTATTCAATTAAGCATCTCTAGATTAGCACATGTACTAGAGCAATCACTTGATTAAGCCAACAAGCATTAGTAACCATATCCGATATAAGAATAATTTGAGCATCATCATAACCATCAAGTTTCAATTAGTGCTTCTACATTGTCGCTGCTCAGTCAAGTTCTCACTATCCGAGAGAGACGGTGATTCAAATTGATTCCTACCCAGCTGGAGAAATTATTCCTAACACAAACCAAGGCACATCCCACGAAGGTAGCCTCAGATCACCTTTGGTATAATTTAGGACTAACTCGCGAGTCCAATCAGCGCCGCACCCTCAGAGATTCTACCAATCTACCAGGAAGATTGGGACTCGGTCCCGCCCTTAACTCACACCATTGGCTCTCCGCACATCATTACTGCCTCTAGTGTGCGCACTTTCACTTATCGAGGCCCGGCCTAAATTGAGCTACTCAGCTTTGCGGTCATATCATCAGATTCGGCCAACTAAGTGCTAAGCATGCGTTCAACATAACATGAGAACGTATTGCAAATCGGTCCTTAACCGACACAGACAGGGATAAATAGGCACCCAAGACCTCCATTCCTTATTGTTTCTTTATTACGATCTCGCCCGGTCTTTATTCATTAACAAATGGTTATATTCCATGCTAGCACATATAGCCAACCATGATTAGTTATCAGCCCATATCATGCAAGTGATAGGTAATCACCCGACTTCTACCGACTAAGCATGGCTAAGCATATATTCGATCCTGAACCTACATAGGATTCAAGATATGTATATCTGGACAAGGAAGATATATGCAGCAAGTGGTTCCAATCAACTCCTAGTACTTAATGCATCAACATAAAAGGACTCAAGTTGATAGTTCAAAAACATAGGAGGCATAGAAAATGCTCCGGGGCTTGCCTTTCACAAAGATTGAGGGCTAGTGATCTGGGCACTCAGGCAACTGTTTACCATCGAGCTCACCTTCTCCTAGGGCCTCCTGTTGCTGCACTTCCTAGGGATCAGCCTCGTACTCCAACACGATGATTTCTTCCGTCGCACCTATTGCATGCATATGCAAAAAGTGAGAATCATGAATGCATAAGAAGGGTCATGGATGATATGTCATGATAATGCGCATGGTTAAATAATGACTATCATATTAGGTCATTAGGATGATAACAAGGTTAAATTTTTATTTACTGAGTTGGGGCAATATCTCTTCTCTAGAAATTCCAAGAATCCATACTAAGTCCATTTCTAGATCACAACATAGTAGGTATAAGTTTAGATCATAACTGGAGTTCTACTCAACCAAATGCTATGATCCTAAACTTTGTTTTTAACCATTTTTATAGCAAACCCTATTTTACCTATGCAAAACACCTAGCAACAGAATATGTCCAAACAACTTCTATAATTGAATTTTAGAGCCATAATATTTTACTACACACTAGAAATCAAATTTAGGCACAACCAAAGTTACCAACAGTTCATAGGAATCATACACACTCTAGAAAATATGATGGTCAAGCCCAAATAATTTATTTAAATACCTTTATTAATTCATTTGGACACTAAGATGGAATAAAGAAAATATATCAAAAGTGCACAATAAATTCTAAGAAAATTATAGTGGTTCATATATGATCTCGATGGGCTACTATAAAAATTTCATGCCTAATAGACAAGTACAACACTGTCTACATAAATGACAAGTTAAAAGGGTGATTTTAGTGAAAATAGTTATCCCTTTTGAAAGTGTCAAACAATAGGTTTCATATTTTTTTTAGATTCCCTAAAACCCATTAACATTGTACAAAAATTTGCATGGCAATATGTTACTTATTTTTGTCCTTATGAATTTCCTCAGAAAACACCATTTATTAAAAGATAAATAGCAAGACCCTACTCCAATCAAGTTTACTGTAAGTTCAATATTTTTTCTAACTAAAGCAAGTCAACACAAGATCAGCAAAATTAGAATCACAATTTTATCACTTTCCCAGCTCAAGTTATGCATTTTACAGGATTGAAAACAATTTAAAAGCACTTATATAGCTCTATTTAATTATCCTAGAAAAAACATCCCAAACAGTAGGTTTTATATTTTTATCAAATACTACACTCCATGATGAAACCAACAAAATTTGGTTCACTCCATTTGGACACTCCTAGCTCTAGATATGAATTTTTGAAGTTGGTATTCAAATCTGTGAAAAATAAGAAAATCAACACAAACACACAGACTGACAGATGGGGCCCGTTGGTTAGTAGGACCCATGCATCAGCGACACCAGGACAGGGGAGGCGCTCCGGCCAGCCATATCTCGCCGGCGGTGAGATCACCGGCGACGACGGTGATACTAACGTGTTCCCCACAACGAGCCACGTCGGTTGGTGGTGAAGACACGACCTAGGGATCACCAGAGACAGCTCACCGGTGGCAATGGCAGACGGTGGAGGTAGCGCCATGGTACGCCAACATTCTTCGGCCATCGCGTGCTCTGGTGAGGTGTGCTATGGCTTCGTGGAATCCTAGCGAAGCTATCTAGGGTGCTTAGGGTTCTGGTGAGGCGGCGGTGAGCTCCGACCGCATGCATGTCGTGGTGGCGGCGCACAGAGCACGGTGGTGCTCTCTCCATTCCAGCTAGATGGTGGCAAAAGGCATGTCTCCATCATGCCATCCGCTAGGTCTAGGCTTACTCAACCGAAGGCGCATGAGAGAGGAGAAAGGCGATGGGCTAGCTCGGTAACGGCGAGCTCGAGTACCACGGCAGCCATGGCGGACGCGGCGGGAGCGGTGGTGTGTTCCTGCACGACCAAGTAGTAACATCTAACCTAGTTCCTGCCTAAGCACAAGGATCACAAGGTGGCTACAGACCAGAGAAGAGGAGAATGGGAGGGGCGGTGGAATGATGTGGCCACGGTGAGCTGAGTGCACGGAGGCGCTCCGACGATATCATGACGACGGTGATGTGAAATGCGCCCTCACCCTAACTCAGCAAATTAGGCTAGCGGGTCGGGGTGAAAGATGTGACGATGGTGGAGCTACTGGTGAGCCCTAGCATATGTAAAGCATTTAGTGACAACACATGTGATATAAGCAATCATAGAGATAAAATTTGAGATGCTCATGCTCATGAATGATCAATGATGCTTGTGCTCATACAATGCCAATGCTAAATGCATGATTAACACCAGGGTGTTACAACATATTTGCCAGGTAACCAATGATAAAGTCACGGGAGGTATGGAAATTGGAGTAAAAACAAAAGGTAAGGCGTGGCACATAGTGATCTATCCAAATTAACCTAGGATAATTTTTAGTCGCAAAAATGAACATGTAAGTGTAAATTAATGGAGAGAAGCAGACACCTTCCATTTTAGGATTCTCACAGTGCTACCATGAAATCCTACGCCACCATCCTGTTTTGAAAAGCAAAAACCTACACATAGGAATCTTTGTTCTCAAAGTTAACCTGTGCGTTATTTAAAGCATGAGCCAAGGAAGGTCACCTTATCATACACAGGGACTGACGCCTATGCATCTCCCATCCTCTCATTAATCCTTTGCATCCTCACCTAAGGAAGAAGGGCACTGAGCGGTTAGAATAGTGCAGAACTGAAATACAAACGCATAAATGAAATCATAGATCTCTTGGTCGCTAAGTGGATACATCGAGGAAATCAAAAAATCATGCTGCAAGTTGTCTGCTATAAATATGGTTGCCTGGTAATAGGTCTAAGAAAATGGTCTAGGTAGCCTCTAGATGCGATGAGACTTCCCAAGTGTCCAGAATAATAAACATGTGAGAAAATGAATATAGCTGGCATCAACAATTATGTACTCAGTCCATACACAGAAGAGAACCATTGAGCTTGAGCAACTAATACAGTGAAAACTGAGAATGCATTGGAAAAGTTGAAGGTGGCACAAATGTGTTGACCCTGAACTTGTAGTAAGATGGAAAGGAAAGGAGGCCAACTGACCCTATGAGCAAAAGCAAGGAGTTCATGTAGCAGAAACGTACAACACAAATTTATGTGAATGTGTGAATAAGCAAAGGTTGTAAATGCAGGAAATAATTTTGTAGCCATAAGTGGAGGACACAACATATAGGAGGCAAAAATACAAATAAAATTAAAAGCATAAGTAGGATACCTGAAGAACAGTGCAAACAGGAAACTCTGTTTTTTCATAGAAGTATTGTAACAAGCACCACCCTGATTAATCGTTTGGATTCAATGAGATCCAACACAGGTCTAGTAGAGACATACCTGAATAAAAGCACATCTATATTAAACCAGCTCACAATGGTATAAAAGAAAACCGAAGTGAAATATATGCCAGCAGCGGCAGGAAAAGAAGGTAAATAAAACCATGAAGCAAAAACTGACATACAATTGTGTTTTGTTGTATAGATATGTACAAAAGTTGAAAGACGATATTCTCTATTGATATCCTACGCTATAACTGGTTACCAGATAGGTGTTGTAGACCATAGTGACCAACTAATTCTTTGAATATGCTTCTGATATAACTGTATCATAACTAAAATATGACCTCAGACTGAAATATTGTATTGCCCTCATCAAAAAGGAAAAATGTAGGCCTTCGTTTGTTTCACCTTTTTATGTTGAACTATCGGTTTTAGCAGCCCCTTGCTGGTCCAAAAGGCATCCTATGACTACAAATAGTTACCGCTTCCATGTACCTAAACAATGCAAAATAACTGAGGCCTAAACAATGCAAAGTAATTGAGGCCTGAGCAAAGGCAATAGTTCCATCATCAGCAACCCGAGTGGAAATAGCTAATTAGCTTGGGAAAGTTTTTTTGTTGAGTACAGTACCTGTTTAGTGCCTTCATTGCTAAATATAGTTGTTTACACCTCTTAAAATATATTAGCAAGTGCCAATTTTAGCAAGTATTGCTATGAAATTGCCAAAGTTCGACCAAGATGTCAACCAACAAAACTATAAAGAGGCAAGAATCAATATAAGATAGATCAAAGATGTCAATGAACTTTAAATATATAGGATAGATTAAAGAGAAGAGGCAAGAATCAATGACCAAAAATTAGATAGGGCAAATCAACAACTTAATTCTGTAGGTGGAAATTTCCCACCAAGATGTGAACCAACAAAATTACAAACCTATTATTTATTATGAAACTTAAATGATCAACATCTTGAGCTTGTAACTTCATAGCATTAGTATAATAACATGAGATCACTACCAATCATCATTTGTTCATCAACTTGGAGCTTCAGGGCATGCCGGCAACTGGGTTAGTCTTAGAAATTGCACAATATAAGTAGCAGGACATGCCCAGTACCTCACAAGCGAACGAACATCAGATCATATCTTTGAGCAATGGGTATGGAATTTTCATCACATGCTGAAGAAGGGGAAAATGGCAAAGTGGAGAGCGCTATAGAAATAGGATATAGAACTGCAGCGCCTATATACAACTGCAACGGCAAAGGTAACAATTTTTTTTGAAAGACAGGATTATTTAGAGGCCTCAACAACATACCAATCATCATTTGTTCATCAACTAGGAGCTTCCAGGCATGCCGACAACTGGGTTAGTCTTAGAAATTGCACAATATAAGTAGCAGGTCATGCCTAGTACCTCACAAGCGAATGAACATCAGATCATATCTCTGAGCAATGGGTATGGAATTTTCATCACAGACTAAAGAAGGGGAAAATGGAAAATGGCAAATGGCAAATGCTCAGACCATAACCAATGAGGAAATTAATACAAACATAACGGGTGGTGGGCACACAAATTTTTGTAAGATTGCACCGGGTATTCAGCGAAATAATCACAAAATTAAAGAGTGATTAAGGAACCTGTGGATCCACATTAATATGTAGGTACAAACAGTGCTCTTAAGATAAAATCTAAAGCGAAATGAGAGGGTAATTCAAATATGTGTCCAAACACGCTGAATCAGCATTCTTGAATACTGGCACAAAATCAAACATGATCGTTTGCACAACACAGCCTGATGATATATACTATAGTAAATATCATGTCAGACATTTTGTTCCCTTCATATCCATGACAAGGAGAACTAGAGCCCCCAAAACACATTAGAACATCTTGACAAAGTCGATAAATGAGATACTTTGTACAGATAGATCATGTATAGGTAATATCGGTATTAGAACGTTAACAACACTATTAGGAAATTAGGAAAAGGTTGCCTCTATTAAAATGAACCTATATCAGCAGTAGGCATAGTTGTAGTGAGAATTGTAAGAAATAGGACAAGCAAAAGTCAAACAAGCAAAGTGGCTGGCAATGCTATCACTAGGAATAGGGCGTGTCCTCAGAACCAAGTGTGTATAACCTGACATCACAAGCATTGGTCATAGACAATGATCACAGGCCTAGTACCAAGAAGAATATATGTATGACTTCACGGGCAATAAGAAGCTGAGATTGCACAATTATGTGTTATAGACATCATAGGCAATGGTCATAAGTAAGCATGAGCGCAAAACCAAAGGAAATGATAAGATTAGGCAAAGGGAGAAACCATCAGAGGCAATGACACCAAAATCAGAAGCTCTCAATTTTAGTTCGAGCTCCCATGAGTAGAGGGCATCCACATCAGGCAGAAGATCGTGCACCGTTCCATCGGAGATACTGCACTGATTTGTACTGCACAAGAGGCAAAATCTCTTCTTGCCTCACTGTCTATCCTCCATGCATAGCGCCCCCTCAAATTTCATAACTAAGAGGCAACTCCAATGAACAGTACATCCCATTGGTGGCTCCAGAGCACTGAGTACACAAGATAGAGTAGATACAAAGGGAGGAAAAAATCGAACCAACCAACTGACCATTGCCATAGTTATCATGGAAGAGGCAGAAAGTGGTGCAAAAAATAGAATCAGCACTGGTCATGGTGACTATGTTAGCTATCAATATAGTAGGGACATGTAAAAGGAACCATAAAAAAAATAGAACCAAGCAAACCAACCAATCGACCATTGCCTCAGGTATCATTGAACAGGTTGAAAGAGACAGAAAAAATACAATCAACATTGCTCATGATCATTGTCTCAGCCACGGAGAGCAATTGCGGGCGACGTGGACACCCTGAATGAATTTGGGGTGATGTGGCTAAATTTTTCTGCTGAAGGCAGCCTTGTGATTGTAGAGGTAGATGATCACTGCATCGAACACTAAACATTTATTGTGTATTCATCACAGCACTATCCTATTCCCTCAAATTAATCTAACAACAAGAGGAAAGTGTACTCATCATTGCACATGACCAAAATCATGAGCACCGCAGTGCACTACAAACGAGACAAATACAATCGACATGGTGATGTCCTCAGATATATGCCACAAAATCATGAGCACTGCAGCGTACTAAGAAATCAAATAAATATCATTAACATGGTCATGTCATGAAATATATGCCACAACACATAGGTAGTCTCAAGATCCAGCCGATCCGAGAAGGTGACGAACGCAAAGAAAATCTGCAGTAAGGCAACAATAGATCTAGGGTTAAATTGACCTTGGCTTATTGGATTGCTTCTAAATCACAAAGCAATGGCACCGCACATGGCAGATTCAGTGCATTGAACCCTACATAGAGTAAGGAGGGGGAAAGAGAGATAGCGTGTGTGTGAGAGAGAGGGAGGGAGCAAACCAGCGAGCAGACGGATCGAGAAGGTGCCACGCGAACGACGTGCAGGACGCCGCACAGGGGGAGCGGGGTACGGCCAGTGGCCACGGCCACCGGCGTTGCCTGCCTAGGCCGGGCGCACCGTGCTAGGGCTCTCCCGTCGCGCCAGGGGGGCACCTATGTCGGGCTGCCGCCGTGCGAGGGGATTTTTTATTTTTAACACTTTTTTTAAACTAATTCTAAATCTAACACTGTTTTATTTTTAAAAAACTAACACTTTTGGTCGTGCCTATTTCCCTGGTGCGGCAAAACGCCTGCACCGCGCCATGCATGGTGGCGCGACAAGGGGGATGACGTAGCGATGATCGGGGCGCTGACCAGTGATGTGGCAGGTTCTACCGCGCTATAGCCCACGGCGCGACACTGACGCGCCAAGACCCACGACACGGCACTGACGCGCCAAGACCCATGGCGCGGTAGGACCTGGACGCAGACAGAAGCCGACCAGCCTCAATTGCAGTTGAACGAGAGCTGTTGTCGGTGCTGTAAACAACTACGAGTGCTGCCGCGATGCATTAAAACGAATATGAAGCAAATAAATTGAGTATGTGCGCAAGTTGACAAGTTGTCACATAATATTTTCATTGGTTCGACATAAGTCTGACATAACCAACTAAGTCTATAAGTTTTGGATGACAATATTCATTCGACATCAGTTCGACATAACCAACTAAGTCCCAGGAGTGTAAGGATCCCTCATACGCCTCTGTCTCTTCGGATTTGTAGGCAACACATTGGGAGTGTAGCCAACGTCGATGTGGTCACGTTGCCGGTGCGTATGGCTCGTACCCTTCAAGTATATGATATGCACGATTACTTATAATCTTTATGATCGTTAGTTTATGGAGCCTACGTATTTAAATAAACTACCTTTGTTACTACCTGCGAGGCTCCTTGGGTACCAAACGGGGCACCACCTAGCTGAGACATGTCGATCTTGTCCTGCTGCCAAGGGTCCCACTGGTGGTGTTGTATGCGGAAGCCCAGGGGGTCATCGTCGTCGTCATCGTCGTCCTTGTTTGCAGGGTCCTTCCCAGCGCTATAATGTGGTGGTGTACGCATAGCGGAAGTGGCACCTGTTACCGACTGAGAAGAGCCAGCTGGTGTCCTCAAAGAGCCAGAAGACATGGCACCCGACCGCACCAGGTAATCGGGTTCCACCCAAGGAGTGTCCATACAGCTCAACTTCTGAGCTAACTTTCTGCAACTCTGCTTCACCTTCTACATGAATAGACATTAAAGTTATTTTATAAATGCATATGCACTAAAGAAATATTTTCAGAACAGACAAGTTTATGTTTACCTCCATAAAAGCCTCGAGAACGCCTAGCCCCTGCCCTCTAGACTCATGAAGCTGAAACGCTGCTTCGTTGGACAGCCTTGACAATTGTGTCGCCTAGGTACAAAAACGCGGTTGTACAGTTTTAGTACACATACTTAATACTAAATGGATAACAAATTGTACCATTCAAGTATCTTACCACATATCTTTGAAGCGGGGCTCTTTGTAGTTGTGTGTCATCCCTAGTGACAATGTTGTACACATCTTCGATCACATCTTCCTCGTCGTCCTCGTTAATCACCTCCTCAGTGTATGGGGGCTTGATATATGTCCTCGTAGACCTATGAAGCCACCGTAGGTATTCGTCGAAGGTGTGTTGGTCGTGTGGGGGACCCGCATCGACCGGCTACCGATCCCTGGTCTACCACAACTGGATGTACATGTTGTGTGTCACACGCCAATCCTTGGTCTTGTACCTCTTCCTACGATCATACCTACAACAAAATGATTGTTAGTTGTACCATACACACCTCTGAATTGTAGCTTTGTTATTAATCGATAACGCACCCATGTAATTCTTGGTTGGTGGAGTAAAGCGGTGGTAGGTAGCCTATCATTCTTCCAAACTGCCTACAAACCCAGATGGACAAGTTAATCTTGACCACGTGGAAGAAAATAAGAGGGACGTTGCAGCGATACTCGTCTGACTAATCCCTAGTGATAGAACTCAGATAGTCCTAGAGCTCCAGAGCATCCCAAGGACACCAATGCACCTGAACATTTCATAATTGAGTTAGATTGTGATATAGTGTACATCGAACAAGACACATGTATGATAGTAAAGAGAGCGTAACCTAGTGCTATGTCAGGACATCGTGACAGTCCATGTACTCCCTGTACATGCGCCTCGCATTCCCTCTAAATAACTCTACTTGCGTCCAGATATACAGAGCTGTAGGTAGTATATCATGCCCGTTCCAATGCTGCATTGAACACGATAATGAATTAGCCATTAATAATTTCATCATATGTAACTGCCTTGAAGAATATAGTGAACCAAAGTACTTACAGGGAAACCAGTAACAAGGGGCCTCCCAATAGGCCATCGTTCCTAACACCAAACCTGGAGTAGGTAGGAGCAACCCCCAAGGTTCGCATACCCTGAGGTGCGACGGCAAGCAACGCATAGTTGTCGATACATCCATGACAAGACTGTGTTGCCCTAGCTGTACGCCGCTATGTTATCCCATTGCTAGCGTAGTATGTCAAGAAAGATCCAACTGATGGTGTTACCTGAGGCGTCTGGGAATAGGAAAGCATCAAGGAAGTGTTAGAGCCACACTCTAGCGAACCTGTCGATCTGAGCCTCATCAGCCTGTGGGTCCAAGTAATCAAAGCGCTCTGTGATCTACGACGACGAAACACCAGAACTTTTCCTGAAATTCACCCAAAAAATGAGACCCAATGGCTGCAGAAAAACAATGTAAGTATTCAATAGGCTTGAATTGCTCACTTATTTTTCTTGGAAACCTCATCGTCTGGTGGAAGAAAGCCAGTGAACTGAGCCACCAACTCCCTCCAGTGATTGTTGTCAACTATACCTGTCACGGGAAGTCCCCCCAACCGAAGGCCAATGATAGCCTTCACGTTCTGCATGGTCCAGGTCATCTCGCCGTAAGGTAGGTGAAACGTGTGGGTCTCAGGCCTCCACCAGTTATAAGAATAGAATGATTGTTAGTTATCTCAAATTTATTATAAGAATGTTTACGTACAATGAAGGCACTCGCACCTATCTACAGCTGCAGTAAGTAGAGCTGGGTCAAGGGGTGGAAGACCATAGTTAACAGCACAGACAAGCTCGAGGAAGTCGGCGTGTAACGCTCGTCCCACTGGTGCGCCCTGGTGTGCGTGCGAGGACTCAAAGAAGGCAAGGGCACCTCTGTGTCGGTGTTAGTCAAGAAGTGTGCTCAGTGCGGGTCGTCGTACTCCACCTCAAGAAGGGGGTACAACTGGTGCTGCGTGGAAGGGGCCATCATGTTACCAATTGATAAACAAAGGGTTAGAGTATTCAAATTAACATTATGTAGCATTGCAAAATTTGAACTACTTGTTATGCAATAGAAACACAATATGAAAGCACATGTATATATTCAAAGTAACATTAATAGACATATTAAACAACTTCACCAGAAAAATAAGTAACTTCTATGTATGGACCTGCTGCCCTCGTCTTCTATGCCTGTGAGAGTCCGTGGCGCGGCGGGCAGCCACCGTGCGTGGCCGGAGGGGGTGGCGCGCCGGCGTGTAGGCACGGCGGGCGCAGCGTGCGACCGGCGGCCGTGGTGTGCCAGCATTTGTGGCGCAACAGGCGCGTGTGGGCGCAGCGGGCGCCAAAGAATAGGGCAGCGGCATGGCTTCTTGATGCCCCAGCGGTGATCTGCTCACTTTGGGGCAGAGACCACACGCGCACATAGCAGGGTGGTGGCGTGGCTCACTTTTGTTGCCACTGGCGAACTCGTGAAGGAGCCCGACGGCGCCATCTTAGTTCTTAAGGTAAGTGAAAAGCGTCTTACTGATCTTAGGGTTAGGGATTGTTATCGGATTTGGGTAATTTGCATTCCTAGGGTTTGGATTTGGGCAAAAACTGGGGCTTAGTGTTGAAGTTGATTCGGCTCCCCTGCTTCTCGATGCTTAAGCGAAACCCTATATTCTGATTTGGCTTAATGAACTATGAATCAGACAAATCTGAGGCTATTTAGATCTTAACAAAACACTAATTATGTCTTAGGGTTCAAGAATTAGGCTAAGCGGCTTCTCGGACACCAATTGTTAGAACTTATACTTAGACAAGATCTTAATTAACCTAATTACAGGAACGCCTAAACCAAAATTAGCACTTAATTAGGACTTTAATCAATCTTACTCGCTTGAAGATGCACCTAGGGCCGCGATGACCTTCGCCTGCTGGATGCAGGCACACTATCGTCGGATGTAGAGTCGCGGTATGGTTCTAGGCGGCGTCGTTGTGGTGGCGTGCGGGCGCGTGCGGGCGCGGTGGGAGTGGCGTGTCGGCGTGCGTGGCGCAGCGGGCGGCGTGCGGCCACGGCCGGCGGTAGGCGCGGCTAGGTGGGCAGGCGCGGCGGCGGGCAGGCGGACAGAGGGAGGACGGCTCGCGAGCGATATTTACCTGGGACTGCCGCACCGTGAGGGATGGCGCGGCACTGCCGCTCCTAGATCAGTGGCGCGGCAGACCCTGCCATGTCACCGGTCAGTGGCCCGGTCGTCGCCACGTCATCCCTCTCGTCGCACCACCATGCATGGCGCGGCACAGGCGTTTCGCCGCGCCAGGGAAATAGGCGCGACCAAAAGTGTTAGTTTTGGAAAAAAATTAAAACAGTGTTAAATTTAAAAATAGTTTACAAAAAGTGTTAAAAATAAAAAAAAATTGGGGGGCGGGGCGGGGGGAGTGACGACGGCCGAGGCCCGGTGGTGCCGCTACACCGCACACGGGGCAGCCGTCGTCCTGCTTGCGCGCAGCGCGGGGAGCAGGCGGCGCTCCAGCCCGCCCGCTGCGCCGCCACGCCGAGGGAGAGGGAGAGAGAAAGGGGAGGCGGGAGGGGAGGGGGTGCGGACGGGAGCCGCGGCGCAGCGGTGCGGGCGGCGTGGAGGCGCAAGCGGAGGCAAAGGCGTGGCGGACGGGACGAGGAGCGAGGGAGATAGAGATGGAGGAGGCGAGGAGATATTCTGGGCATGCTTAAGCGCATGAGCGGCCAACCTAGGCCACGAGAGCAATTGCGGACGACGTGGACACCCTGAATGAATTCGGGGTGACGTGGCCGAATAAATATGATGAAGGTTACCTTTGCTTTAACGGGGTAAATGACCAGTGCATTTTCTTCTACCGGTGTCATTTCTTCTAACGGATGGGCACAAGGTTCTTAAAAGTTGGATTAGACGGCGTCCGATCCATGTTGCATGGAAGACGGCATGCGTTATCACCGCAGATAATTTTTTTTCCCATCTGGCTGGTCTAAAACTCTAAATGAAATTTTTTAAAAAACATTTTTTTACTTTTATGTGGATTCGTCTCATATCGAGTCATTCTAAAATTCACACGTACTTCAATTCATCAACTGTATATTGACTGGAATTGGATCAGTAATGGCCACGAGCTAGCATAATGCAGGATCGAACAACTGATTACGTGCTGCTGAAAGAGCATTAAGGCAGGAGTAAGTGCGAACTGATTAATTGACTAGGCATTGTAAGGTTATTTGGACATACTGCCTATGCCATGTTTTTCTTGTCTTGATCCCTAATCACCAGTACCAGCAGGAGGCAGCAAAACAAGTTCCGTGCGTTGGTGCTAATCGATTGAGCCATCCAGGTGACGAGGTGGCTCTCTCAGGACAACCGCATCGAGGTCAGATATCAGTGTCCCTTAACTTTCGTGACCAACGGTGATAGCTCCCGGTCTTGTGACACTGTGATTAGCAGCAGATACGGTGGTTGCCTGAATGCATCCAAATAACCAACGCCTGGCCTCAGAAGCGTCTCTCGGGGCACAAGATACCTCCATCTCTTGCGAGGGTACAGGGTGGCCTGTTTTGCAAGCTCCACATATGAGTCGGCTCTGCTGCCGACCAATGATGGCTATGACTGCGATGTGTATAGTCTGCTTCCTTTCACTAAGTGTGCGTTTGGTTCGAGAGCGAGGTTGAATGGGATATGACCATCCATGGATGCTGAGATAAGGATATCCATGATACATCGATGGATATGATGAGCCTTTTTCTGTTTTGTTGGATGGATGAACGTGGATGGGATGAGAATAATTTGCTAATTATATCTATTATTTAAAAATAATAACAACTAATTAGACACTAATAAATATGCACTAATACTAATTTGTCATGATAATCACTAATTAAAAATAAAAAAATTAGCACCACTAATATCTTAATTAGCACACAAAACATGCACTAATCAATATATTAGCAATTATCAAAATTAATCCTACCATCATAATTACTAAGTAATAATATAACATACTTATAATTCTTAATTTATTTACTAACGACAAAGATTAGAAGACATGGATAAACTTATCCAGCAGATTTTTGTGGGTGAGTTGAGTTTATCCAGCATCTACGACGAATATTCTCCTATGGTGAATATCTCTGTCCAAGTCGTCCGCAAATTAAACGCTGCTCATCCATGGACAGCTATATCCTATCCAGACATATCCACTGTACCAAACGCACCCTAAAAGTCTCTAAAACTGAGATTCCAATACTGTTGTTTGTGTGGGTCCGATCGAGATCGCCTTGTCTTGGTGTAGCACGTACCAGCGGCTTTCCGCAACGGTGAAGTTCAGAGATCAGAGGATGTCACGTATCCGTCGTCACGCTCGGGCCGCTGGGGAACCGGCTCCCATTTGCAGCTGGACTAGCGTGAGTTCACGGCGGGGACTTCGAGCATCTCCCAATATTTTTTTTCTAAAAACATAAAGTTTTATAACTCCTAAAAAATATTAGAAAAAATTAAAAAAAAACATTTTTAAGAGTTTTTAATAATCCACTCCTGAAATATAGAAGACAATTTTACATCAGGAATCCTATATTATTTCTAAATTATCCTAATCACTTTTATATATTCTTTCTCTATTGTACACTTGTCTGTGTTTCGGACCGGGGGATCCTAAACCAACTAGTGAATTTGTGCTGCGTGTTTCCAATCCCGGATGGTGATGCAAAGAGACACAAGGCTTATACTGGTTCAGGCAATTGGTGCCCTACGTCCAGTCTGAGAGATCGATCTTGTATTCCTTGCACCAAAGTGCTTGTAGTAGGGGGTTACAGGCTAGGTGAGAGAGGGAGCTAGTCCCAGGTCTCGGCGTGGAGTGATGTGGGCGGCTTGAGACGTTGCTCTCAGGCAGCAGGGAAGTGTGCGTGTTATAGAGTGTTGCTTTGGTGGGTGCCCCCTTAGAGATGGCCCAAGTCCTTTCCTTTTATAGTTGAAGGGAGGACAAGGGTAGTGCATGTGCTAACTATACGGCGTCGTGCAAACGGAGGCGGCGTGTCCGAGCCCTGTAGCCCGTTCCTGTGGCGGTGTGGTCGTCGGAGTGGTCCGTCCTTGGAGCGCTGGGGCGACGTGCTGGTCACATCCGATCATGTGCGTCATGGGAGCTCTAGGGCTGCCTCGAAGCGGGCGCGGCGGTCAGCGTGCGGGTCGCTGTGTATTGACTGTGCGCGAGGCCGAGGCTCGGTTGGTGGCGAGGCAGAACCATGGTGGGGGTCTCGGCGGACGTGAATCTCGAGATGGCCGAGGCCCTGACGTAGAGTGCCGAGGCTAGGAGGGAGCGGTCAATCTGGTATGCTGGTTTGGAGGCGATGATGGCCTAGGCCAGACTTCCCATGCCGCGTTGTCTTCGGGGCGTGTGTTACGGGGCACAGTGTGGCGCCGGCCCTGATCGTGGGCACAGTGCCAGAACACAGTGGCCGGTGATCCACGCCACGCCTTGTCTTAGCCGGCATGGCGTTGATGCGACTTCTTGTCCCGTCGGCCACTCCGTGGTGTCGAGCCGTCGTCCGGCTGAGATTGCGGGAGTGGTTGACGCATTAATGGGACGTGACATGCTGTCGGGAAGGCTGGTCGAGGCGGGAGCGACGGGTTATTGACAAGCGAGCCTCGAGCGATACGGAGAATAGCAGTCTTGTTCGAGGCTGTACGCACGGGGCCTCGGGCGAGACGGAGATTGGGATCCTTGCCGAGGCCTCTCGCGAGAAGCCTCGCGCGAGGCGGAGATTTCGTCAGGGTGTCGAGACCTCCCGTGCGAGGCCTAAGGCGAGGCGGAGAGCCTGTGGGCTCGTACGGGGCCGGTGATGAACCCATGGCTTACCTTCTGGCTTTGTTGTTGATGGGATTTAAGTGATTCTTTTGGTGTACGCTCGGGGTACCCCGTTTTATGGTACCCGACAGTAGCCCCCGAGCCTTAGGAGGAGTGCGAGCACTCCTCCTGAGGTTTTGTCGGGACTTGGCTTGCAGCCACTCCTGTAGGGATTGTGTTTTGTTTTTTCAGGTTTCGGTGGGTGCGCGCGAGCGCACCCACCGGGTGTAGCCCCCGAGGCCCTGGAGGAGTGGATTTTACTCCTCCAGGGGCTTTTTTCTTGTTTGAGTGAGGAGTTTTTATCGTATTTGCCGAGCCCACAAGTACGAGTTCGGGTCGCGGGGTTTCGGCAAGGTTGCAGGGAGAGCCCCCGAGCCTCTGCACCAAGCAAGAGGGCGATCAGGGGTGCCCCTGACTTTTTGTACGACCCTCACGCTTCCTTTTCGCTCGGAAGGAGGGGTGGAATGTGCCAGGCTACTCTCGGTGGGCACGAGCGTTGGCACTTCCGATGAGCTGTTATCGGGTAAGTCCGAGTGGAGGCCCGCGCCCCGTTCGCTAAGGGACGGCTAGTGGTCCAGAGACGCACTCCAAGGGTACCAGAGGGTTTCTCTAGTGGGTGCCGAGGCCGTTCGCTGGGCCCCGGTGGCTCGGTGCCTCCCTACGGTGGGATCCCATTCGGAGACCTCCCTGCCGGTCTCGGACATGACTTAGGACGCCCCGGGCGATTGTTTGCTTGGGCCTTGTCATTCGTGGGCTCGCCCATAGTCATCCCTGACTTTGTTGCCCTGGGGCAGCTGTCGAAACCTCAGGGGGGCCAGCCTTCGAACCCGTGGACCGTAACGGGCTCGGTGCCCTTTATTGTGTTGGTAACGAAACTTCTAGCGCGGGCTTAGGTCATTTGTCTTTATCTTGGGTGCAGGAGGTGCCCCCGAGCCTCCGCCCGGAGCGAGAGGGCGGTCAGGGGCCCCCTGGCTTTTTTGTTCGACCCTCACATATCCTTTTCGTTCGGATGGAGGGGTTGTTTGTCGAGCCCATTCGGGTGCGAGCCGGAGCCGCTGGGTCTTAGCAAGGTTGCAGGAAGAGCCCCCTAGCCTCTACACGGAGCGAGAGGGCCGTCAGGAGTTCCCCTGGCTTTTTGTACGCCCCTCGCGCGTGAGGGTTTGTTTGCCGAGGCCCCTTTGGGTGCGAGCCTAGGTCGCAGGGTCTCGACATATCTGTAGGAAGGGCTCCCTAGCCTCTGCACGAAGCGAAAGGGCCGTCAGGAGCTCCCCTGGCTTTTTGTACGACCCTCGCGCTTCCTTTTCGCTCGGAAGGAGGGGTTGTTTTGCCGAGCCCCCTCGAGTGCGAGCCGGGGTCACTAGGTCTTGGCAAGGTTGTAGGAAGAGCCCCCTAGCCTCTGCACGGAGCAAGAGGTCCATCAGGAGTTCCCCTGGCTTTTTGTACGACCCTCACGCTTCCTTTTCGCTCGGAAGGAGGGGTGGAATGTGCCAGGCTACCCTCAGTGGGCACGAGCGTTGGCACTTCTGGTGAGCTATTATCGGGTAAGTCCGAGTGGAGGCCCATGCCTCGCTCGCTAGGGGACGGCTAGCGGTCCAGAGACACACTCCAAGAGTACCGGAGGGTTTCTCTAGTGGGTGCTGAGGCCGTTCGTTGGGCCTCGGTGGCTCGGCGCCTCCCTACGATGGGATCCCATTCAGAGACCTCCCTGCCGGTCTCGGACACGACTTAGGGCGTCCCAAGCGTTTCGCTTGCTTGGGCCTTGGCCCCGTGTGGGCTCACCTACGGTCGTCTCTGACTCTGTTGTCCTAGGGCGGCTGTCAAAGTGGAGATGAAGGCGGCGGAGGCCTCGGTGGCACCCTTGGTTCAAGGCCCGCCGTTATTGCAGGAAAGCACCCAGGAGGTAGAGGTCCTTCCGATCTCCTCCGACGATACTTCTCAGGCGTAGGAGATGGCCGGCGCCGAGGTGGCCGGTGTCATGGAACAGCCGGTTCCAACCCCGGGCGAGGGAAGCTTGGCCCTTGCGCGAGTACGACCCGAGCCCCACGGGTGGGATCACCCGCGGGTCCTGTGGCAGAGCCGGGATGACCCTAGAGCTAAGCCCATGTTTGCCCTCGAGGACACGGCCGAGGGCGGTCACTGGGACACGTTCGAGCAGTATCGCCAGCTGGTGGAGCGGTCATTACGGACGGCGCTGTCCGTGGTGGCCAATGATCTGCCCGGAGTCGCCCAGGTTCGTGCTTTCTTTTCTCATGCGGTGGTCTTTTTCTGAGTTTTCTTTGTAGGGATTGACCCCTATTCTGTTTCCCCCAGGAGCTCGAGACCCGGTCTCTTGGGAAGTCAGTCTTTCTCCGGCGGGAGAGGGACGTCTGGGACCAGCTTCAGCGGCAGAAGGGCCTTCTTGGAGGCACCAACGAGCTCCTGTCGGCGTGGAGCGCAGAGGTGGAGGACCTCCACCTTCGTTGTGCTGACACGAAGGTCGAGGCGGCCACGGCTCAAGAGCAGCTCGCCCCTGGTGGCACGGGTCAAGGAGTTGGAGGAGGAGCTCACCCGCATGGCCAGTGATCGGGATGCCTTCAGGTCTCGAGCCGAAGAAGCTACGGCCTCGGGCAAGGCTCTTGCTGGGTAGCTAGGGGCGGAACAGAATGCGCACCAGCTGACGAAAGGCGCTTTGGATGAGGCCCTTGCAGCGGCTGAGGCCTCACGAACCGAGGCTGTGGTTTGGAGGGGAAAGGCCGAGGGTGAGTCCTAGTCCCCTCGTTTTATTCGCTTTTTCTTATGTTCGCTCCCTAACTTCGTGGTGTGACGCAGAGCTGGGGAGTGAAGCTTCTAGGGCGGCCGAGGTTTCTCGGGTCGAGGCCCAGCGCTTGAAGGAGAAGGCTGAGGCCTCTCGGGTCGAGGCCCGTCGCTGGGAGCTGAAGACCAAGGGTGAGTTTCGTAGGCTTCCGTCCTTATTTGGCTTGTTTTTCCTCTTGTTCAACCCCATTTCGTTTCTTGTGGTGTAGAGTTGGAGGCAGAGGTTACCCGGGCAGCCGAGGCTTCCAGCGCGGTGCAGACAGTGCTCGAGACCAAGATCGGGGAGCATGAGGCGTTGAAGGGTGCCGCCCGCACCACCTGTGAGGCCTTGGAGGTCTCGGGGGTTCAATCAGGCAGCTCCCTTGGGAGCCGTCTGATTGCATTGAGCGGTCAAGTGCGCGAGCGGCTCCGAGGAGCGCTGCATACGGGCGTCAAGCGCGCACTGGCCATCATCGCCTCGCACTACGTCGGTGTTGACCTCCAAGCCATCAGCGATGGCTACGTCTTGCCCGACGATGACGATGAGGCCGATGAGGTGGTGATGAAGCTGTTGGAGGCGGCGGAAGGCCCTGGCACGGCGCTGGCAATGTTGTTTAAAGAGGAGGTGGTCCCTCCCCTGCCGTCTGCCGATGCCGGAGGTCCTGAGCCTTGACCTGGGCCCAAGCGGCCATGTAAATAGAGTAGGAATTAACTTTGTATCGTAATGCTTGTGGCCGTCGAGGCCTTTCTTTTAAAGTACTCATGTTTCTTTAATCGTTTGTCTTGTATTTCCGAGCCTCTGCCCTCTTGTTGTCTCTGATCTGATTTCTTTGCAAAAAAACCTCCTTGGAGCCTAAGTCGTCCCCTAGGCGAAAGGTGGTGAGGGAGCGCCGTAGCCCAGAGGCTTAGGCCGTCTCGCGACTCTACTGGCCTTCTGGCCCTGAGACGGGCTTTTGGTCCTTAGGTTTTCCGCAACTGATTCGTCAGAGCGTGCTAGAGGGTTTGGCGTAGGAATTTTTTCGAAAAACGACTAAAAGAAAATGGTGCATGGGACTTAGGGGGAATCCCCCATCTAGCCCCCGAGGGAGATTCGGTTCTGCGGAGGCAGAGCCGAGTCTCCCTTACAGTGTCATCGTATTGCCGAGACCAACGATAGGCTCAGGGGGGGGGGTTCTCAAAAAATTAGAACAACTAAAGAACGCTTTTCCATTGTATTCTAAAAAACAATATATACAATGCTTGGAATTTTAAGGGTAAAAACGACGTAGTTGTTCTATATTCCAAGCGTTGGTGAAGATTTCACCCTTCTCGTTGGCTAGCTTGTAGGTTCCGGGCTTCAGCACTTGGGCGATGATGTACGGTCCTTCCCATGGTGGGGTCAGCTTGTGGCGACCCTTGTTGCTCTGCGCCAGCCTCAACACCAGGTCGCCTACCTTCAAGTCTCGTTTTTGGATGCGCTGGGCCTAATAGCGCCATAGGGTTTGCTGGTATTTAGCTGAGTGCAGCAGCACGATGTCTCGGGCTTCCTCCAGTTGGTCGAGGGCGTCCTCTCGGGTGGTACGATTGCTGTGCTCGTTATAGGCCTGTAGCCTTGGGGAACCATATTCCAAGTCAGTGGGGAGGATGGCCTCGGCCCCATAAACCAGGAAGAAAGGCGTGAACCCCGTGGCTCGGCTTGGAGTGTTCCTCAGGCTCCAGATGACCGATGGGAGTTCGGTGAGCCATTTCTTGCCAAACTTCTTCAACCGGTTGTAAATTCTTGGCTTGAGGCCTTGTAAGATCATGCCGTTGGCACACTCTACTTGGCCGTTGGTCCTTGGGTGTCCTACGGCTGACCAGGCCACACGGATGTGGTGGTCGTCGTAGAACGTCAAGAATTTTTTGCCAGTGAATTGTGTCCTGTTGTCGGTGATGATGGTGTTAGGGACTCCAAACCTGTGGTTAATGTCAGTGAAGAACAGCACTGCTTGCTCGGATTTGATTCAATTGATCGGACGAGCCTCGATCCATTTGGAGAACTTGTCGATTGCTAACAGTAGATGGGTGTAGCCCCCAGGGGCCTTTTATAGAGGCCCGATCATGTTGAGCCCCCACACGGCGAATGGCCACGTGATGAGGATGGTTTGGAGGGCTAGGGTCGGGAGATGTGTTAGCCGAGCATAGTACTGACATCCTTCGCAGGAGCGTACTAGCTTGGTGGCGTCGGCAACCATCATCGGCCAGTAGAACCCTTGGTGGAAAGCATTTCCTATGAGCGTTCGAGGCGCCGCATGGTGCCCGTAGGCCCCTGCGTGCAAGTCCCAAAGCAGGGCTCGGCCTGCCTCAGCGGTGATGCATTGTTGGAGGACACCGGAGGGACTTCGCCTGTACAATTCGTCATTGTAGAGGACGTAAGTCTTGGCTCGGTGCGCAAGCCGTCGGGCTTCGGTCCTGTCACTAGGAATCTCCCCCCGATCAAGCCAATCAAGGAACGGGATTTGCCAGTCCATGTCCTGGTCAGTTTGGGGAGGCTCGGCGTTGACTTCCATGACCTCGGGCTTGGTCGAGAGAGTCTCGGCAGTGGAGGGGGCGTCGAGCCCCGTCGTGGGTTCGACAGGTGGGCCCTCCTCTACTACTAAGATGTGGTCAATGGAAGGTTTGTGGAGGTCCCTAGCAAAGACGTTCGGGGGGACCGGAGCCCGTGCCGAGGCCATCTTTGCCAGTTCGTCGGCGGCCTCGTTGTACTTCCGTGCGATGTGGTTTAGTTCGAGACCATTGAACTTGTCTTCTAGGCGGTGTACCAACTAGCAGTACGCCTCCATTTTGGGGTCGAGGTAGTTTGACACCTTCATGACCTGATCGACGACGAGCTGCAAGTCGCCCCGGACGTCGAGATGTCGTACCCCAAGTTCAATGGCGACTTGCAAGCCATTGACGAGGGCCTCGTATTCGGCCATGTTGTTGGAGGCGGCGAAGTGGAGCCACACCATGTAGCGCATGTGTACTCCGAGGGGTGAGATGAAGAGGAGACCCGCGCCTGCCTCGGTCTTCGTCATAGACCCGTCGAAGTACATGGTCCAGCATTCTGTCTGGACTTAAGCAGGTGGTAATTGGGTGTCGGTCCACTCAGCCACAAAATCGGCCAGTACCTGAGACTTGATCGCTTTCCGAGGCACAAAAGTCAAGGCTTCCCCCATAAGCTCGATGGCCCACTTGGCTATCCTACCTGAGGCTTCCCGGTTATGGACTATCTCTCCCAAGGGGAAAGACGATACCACGGTCACTGGGTGGGACTCGAAGTAGTGACGCAGCTTGCACCGGGCTAGGACTACAGCGTAGACCAGCTTCTGGATGTGGGGGTAGCGTGTTTTAGTCTCGGAGAGCACTTCACTGATGAAGTAAATAGGTCGTTGGGTGGGTAGAGCATGCCCTTCTTTCTGCCTTTCTACTACTACGGTAGCGCTGACCACTTGGGTCGTTGTGGCGACGTAGAGTAAGAGGGCCTCGTCCCTGGCCGGTGGTACCAGGATGGGAGGATTGGTGAGCAGCGCTTTAAGCCTGTCGAGGCCTTCTTCGGCCTCGGGGGTCCAAGAAAAGTGCTTGGATTTTCTCAAGAGTTGGTACAGAGGCAAGCCTTTTTTGCCAAGGCGCGAGATGAAGCGGCTCAGGGCGGCAAGGCATCCCATGACCCTCTGCACTCCCTTGAGGTCTCTGATTGGTCCCATGCTGGTTACGGCCGAGACCTTCTCTGGGTTGGCTTCGATGCGGCGTTCCGAGACTATGAATCCCAAGAGCATGCCTCGGGGGACCCTGAATACACACTTCTCGGGATTGAGCTTGATGCCCTTCTCTCTAAGGCATTTGAAGGCTATCTTCAAGTCGTTGACGAGATCCTTAGCTCTTCTGGTCTTGACCACGATGTCGTTCACATAGGCCTCAATGGTTTGCCCAATGTGGTTGCCGAAGACCTGGGTCATGCACCGCTGGTACGTGCCCCCTGTGTTTCTGAGGACAAAAGGTATAGTCACATAGCAGTACATGCCGAATGGGGTGATGAAAGAAGTCGCAAGCTGGTCGGACTTTTTCATCTTGATTTGATGGTAACCAGAGTACGCATCGAGGAAAGACAGGGTCTCGCACCCCGTAGTGGAGTCAATGATCTGATCGATTTGAGGTAATGGGAAGGGGACTTTTGGACAGGCTTTATTCAAACCGGTGTAGTCTACGCACATCCTCCATTTCCCATTTTTCTTCCTAACTAACACGGGGTTAGCCAACCACTCTGGGTGGGACACTTCCTTGATGAACCCGGCCGCCAAGAGTTTCTGCACTTCCTCGCCGATGGCCCTACGCTTTTCCTCATCGAATCGGTGTAGGCGTTGCTTCACCGGTCTAGAGCCAGCCCGGATGTCCAAGGCATGCTCGGCGACCTCCCTCGGTATGCCCGGCATGTCCGAGGGACTCCATGCAAATATGTCAGCATTCACACGGAGGAAATCGACGAGCACGGCTTCCTATTTGATGTCGAGGGTGGCGCTGATCCTCAGCGCCCGGTCGTCGGGGCAGGCGGGGTCGACCAGGACGAGCTTGATGGCCTCCGCGGGCTTGAACGCCCCTGCACGACGCTTGGAGTCAGGCGCCTCGCCACCGAGTTGGTCGAGGTTGGCGATGAGGGTCTCGGCCTCCACGAGAGCCTCGGCGTACTCGATGCACTCGACGTCGCAGTCGTATGCATGTTCGTACGTGGACTCAATCATGATGACACCGTTGGGACTCGGCATCTTGAGCTTGAGGTAGGTATAGTTGGGGACTGCCATGAACTTGGCGTAGCACGGCCGCCCCAGGATGGCGTGGTAGGTTGCCCAGAACCCGACCACCTCGAAGGTAAGGACCTCCTTGCGGTAGTTGAGGGGGTGCCGAAGCAAACGGGAAGATCAATGCGCCCGAGGGGTCGCGTGCGTTTCCCCAGCACGATGCCGTGGAAAGGTGCGGTGTCGCCTCAGAGCCTCGACCGATCAATTTCTAAGAGCTCCAGGGTGCCGGCGTAGAGGATGTTGAGGCCGCTGCCTCCGTCCATCAACACCTTAGTGAGCTGGGTGTTGCCTACGATTGGGTCGACGACGAGCGGGTACTGTCCAGGATTCGGGACATGGTTGGGGTGGTCATCTCGATCAAAGGTGATTGCCTCCCGAGACCGGTCGAGGTACCGAGGAGTGGCCACCTTGACCGAGAAGACCTCTCGGTGTTCCCTCTTTCGCTGCCGCGCCGTAAGGCACGCCGAGGGTCCGCCAAAGTTCATGAAGGTGTTGTGTACCTCGGGGAACCCATCGTCCTTATCATTGTCCCGGTCGCCGGCACCTTTCTACTTGGGGTCGTCGTCGGGGAGTCCGAGCCTGGCATAGTAATGCCGCAGCATGGAGCAATCCTCGAGGGCGTGCTTTACCGAGCCCTAGCGGTAAGGGCAGGGTTTCTTAAGCATGTCGTCGAAGGGCCTGGGGCCCCTAGAGCCTCAGGGATTCTTGCGTTCTGCGGCCATGACCAGATTGGCCTCGAGGATGGCCCGCTTCCCCTGGCGATCCTTTTTCTTTCTTTTGGGGAGGTGGGGAACCGAGGCCTCGGGGCCTCATCCCTCCGCTTCCCCTTGGCGTCGTTTTCGAGGAAGATGGCCCCTACAGCCTCCTCGCCTGAGGCGAAGTTGGTGGCGATGTCGAGGAGCGCGACAGCCGAGCGCGGCATGTTCCAGCCTAATTCTTGGACCAAGTCTCGGCAAGTGGTGCCAGAGAGGAAAGCCTAGACGATCTCTGAGTCACCGACGCTGGGCAACTCGGTGCACTATTTAGAGAAGAGCCGGATGAAGTCTCAGAGAGACTCGTCTGGTTTCTGGCGACAGCTCTTAAGGTCCGAGGAGTTTCCAGGGTACACGTATGTGCCCTGAAAATTCCCGACGAAGATCCTAACCAAGTTGCGCCAGTCGTGGATCTGAGAGGGAGGAAGGTGTTTGAGCCAGGCTCGCGCCGAGTCTGACAAGAGCAAGGGGAGGTTGCGGATGATGAGCATGTCGTCGTCCACGCCACCTAGCTGACAAGCCAAACGATAATCGGCGAGCCAGAGTTCGGGATTGATCTCACCGCTATACTTCATGAGGTTGGCTAGTTGTCGAAACCGGGCTGGGAACTGAGCGCTGTGGATGGACCTACTAAAGACCCGCGGACCAGGCGGTTTAGGAGAGGGACTGCGATCCTCCTCACTGTCATAACAGCCACCTCGGTGTGGATGGTAGCCCCGGGCGGGCCCCTCATTGTCATGGCGTCGTCGCCTGCTGACCACCTCATGGTCTGCCTGCACCTCGTGTTGGTTGCCGAGGCGGTCGAGCTGCCCGGGGACCCCGTGGGCTGTTGGCGCCCGAGCGGGCTCGGGACGAACCGAGGCCTCCCTATCCTACCGAGGTGGTGCCGAGGGGAGGTCCGAGGCGGCTCCGCGTCGCTGGGAGGCGGAACTCTCGGCCTGCTGCACCACGACGGTCTCGAGGAGATCTCGGAGCTCGCCGCGAACCCGTTGTCCTTCCGTGGTAGAGGGCTCGGGCATCGCGCGCACTAGCATCGCTGTAGCTGCGACATTCTGGCTAGCATGATTGAAGGTTGGGGGACGATCGTCCCCTTCGTCGTCATTGATGCGGTGGTGCACGTCGCGGGCCCGCCATCAGGCTCTTCCACCGTCACCGCGGCCCTGCTACTCCTGCTCGAGAGTGTTTCGGAGCTGTTGCAGAAGGAGTCAATCTTGCTCGACCTTGGCCTGAAGCTCACGGAGCTGCTCCAGGTCCAGGCATCGAAATTGTCCGAGGGCAAGGTTCTCATTCCGTGCTGCCGGTGGGATGGTTTGTGAAGGTGTGGCATCGCCCGTTCCCTGATGAAGTAGAGTACGGTTGCCTACCCCCTCGTCCTCATCGCCCGTGCTCGGCATCCCAAGTCCGATGTGGAAGCACTCACGAGTGGGATCGTAAGTACCTTCATCGTCAGAGTCGGAGTAGCCAAAGCAATAGTCACTTGTGGCCAAGAAGTGGCGCATGGTTTCACGGTCGTGGAGGTCGGAGAAATCCGCTCTGGCCCATGCCTCATCCTCCTCCGAGGAGTCGGTGTGGGTTTGGGTCGACGCGGTGGTGTCGAAGTCGAGAGCGAAGTGCTGGCGGCGTCCTGAGAGATCCACGTGAGTGGAAGCGTAGGCGTAAGCATAAGAGGCGGCGGCATTTCTCAACCCGAAGGGGTATGGAGATGGTGCCGTCGCCGGGCTCTGCTCCGCCGGGGTTGGCTCCTCAGGGAGTGGTGGAGCGGAGCTTGATGACGGGGCATCGCCGGGTGCCACCGATGTTTTTCCCTTGTCCAGGCTCAGGCTAGACAGGTCCCCAACCAGGGACCTTGCGCCGACAGCTGGTCGTAGGATACCGGCGGAGAGCGGCGAATCGCCCTAGGTTCACATAGCGTCGGGGTGATCCTGCTCACGTCGTGCCTGGCGAGCGCGGCGAGAGCGGCCGCTCGGGCACCGCCTGCGCCTGGGCTGCCGGTGCGTGACGTCGTCATCAGCAGGCGGGGCTTAGGGTGTGAGGAGTACCATGTCGTACTCGTGCCCTAGAGACATGAACTCTAGGCTCCCAAACCAGACCACCGTGCCGAGACACAGCGGTCATACGGGGTCTGCCATCCGAAACTTGTTGGGATGACAAAACTGACACATAGAGCCCCCTACCTGGCACGCCAACTGTCGGTGTTTCGGACTGGGGGATCCTAAACCAACTAGTGAATTTGTGCTGCGTGTTCCCAATCCTGGATGGTGATGCAAAGAGACATAAGGCTTATACTGGTTTAGGCAATTGGTGCCCTACGTCCAGTCTGAGAGATCGATCTTGTATTCCTTGCACCGAAGTGCTTGTAGTAGGGGGTTATAGGCTAGGTGAGAGAGGGAGCTAGTCCCAGGTCTCAGCGTGGAGTGATGTGGGTGGCTTGAGACGTTGCTCTCAGGCAGCAGGGAAGTGTGCGTGTTACAGAGTGTTGCTTTGGTGGGTGCCCCCTCCTAGAGATGGCCCAAGTCCTTTCCTTTTATAGTTGAAAGGAGGATAAGGGTAGTACATGTGCTAACTATACAGCGTCGTGCGAACGGAGGCAGCGTGTCCGAGCCCTGTAGCCCGTTCCTGTGGCGGTGTGGTCGTCGGAGTGGTCCGTCCTTGGAGCGCTGGGGCGATGTGCTGGTCACATCCGATCCTATGCGTCATGGGAGCTCCAAGGCTGCCTCAAAGCGGGCGTGGCGGTCAACGTGCGGGTCGCTGTGTATTGACTGCACGCGAGGACAAGGCTCGGTTGGTGGCGAGGTAGAACCATGGTGGTGGTCTCGGCGGACCTGAATCTCGAGATGGCCGAGGCCCTGACGTAGAGTGCCGAGGCTCGGAGGGAGTGGTCGATCTGGTACGCTGGTTTGGAGGCGATGATGGCCTAGGCCAGACTTCCCATGCCACGTTGTCTTCGGGGCGTGTGTTATGGGGCACAGTGTGGCGCTGGCCCTGATCGTGGGCACAGTGCCAGAACACAGTGGCCGGTGATCCACGTCGCGCCTTGTCTTAGCCGGCATGGCGTTGATGCGACTTCTTGTCCCGTCGACCACTCCATGGTGTCGAGCCGTCGTCCGGCTGAGATTGCGGGAGTGGTTGACGCATTAATGGGATGTGACATGCTATCGGGAAGGCTGGTCGAGGCGGGAGCGACGGGTTATTGACAAGCCAGCCTCGAGCGATACGGAGAATATCAGTCTTGTTCGAGGCTGTACGCACGGGGCCTCAGGCGAGACGGAGATTGGGATCCTTGCCGAGGCCTCTCGCGAGAGGCCTCGCGCGAGGCGGAGATTTCGTCAGGGTGTCGAGACCTCCCGTGCGAGGCCTAAGGCGAGGCGGAGAGCCTATGGGCTCGTACAGGGCCAGTGATGAGCCCATGGCTTACCTTCTAGCTTTGTTGTTGATGGGATTTAAGTGATTCTTTTGGTGTACGCTCGGGGTACCCCGTTTTATGGTACCCGACAACACTTTCATCAGGAATCATTTCCTACTTTTTATTCTTTTCACACCCTTCTATCTTTAGATTGGCCGACAAACACGTGCGGAGAGAGAAGATATGCGCGACTCAGAAGCGCGTAACTTTACATGGAACATGGTGACTTTTTTCAAGTTCTAAAAGATTAGGATGATGGATTAGGAGTTGTTGGAGATGAGTTTCTCCTTATCTTGCTAAAAATAAGGATTAGAAAGGGATTTAGGGAACTCTAGGAGATGCTCATGCTGGATTAGCTCATACGCAAGTCAACTGCGAAATAAATAACTAGTCCATCACGCGCGTCCTCACGCGCGCCGGCAAATCACCTAGTTAAGGCCACAACTTTATCTATGCATATACGATAAACAACAATAACAAGGAAAAGCAAACAGTGCCAAAAGCAAAAGAATGGCTACACAAATTGGAGTGGAAATAGGCAAACTGCCAGGAAAAAAAAGCAGAGCAAGGCTGAACCAATAACTGCAACAGCGTGCATAACATTGACTAAACAACTTAATCCTACGTCACATATTGCACATAGTAGAGCAATGAAGCAAGTTGAAAGATGGTTGTACCTAGGCAGAATTGGGCTCTTGGCACATGTCCTGGCCTCTGCAATTGACTGGATGACGGTACCAGAGGCTGTGGGGGGAAAACAACTATTCAATGACAACAAGCATGAACCAGAAGTATCAAAGCAGCGAGACGCGAAACTTATCATTGCAATAGCAACGTGGTTTCTGCTGACACTGCTCTATTCAGATCAGGCAAGAAGCTCTAACACTGGACAGGTAATGAACTTTTTATCCTCGCTTAACCAGAAAACCTTGTATTCACAACAGTAAATGAGGAGATGCAGATAAACTGATTTCTCATTTGTCAGAAAGATAAAGCAACCAATTTCAAACTTTGAGTGACCCAAATAGGACAGAGGATGACAATGCGCGCGCAGACAGTACGTATCTAAGTTTGGGACCAAATTGTGCATTAACTATAGAAAATTTAATAGGAACTACTGAAATGGCAAGAGCTGACCATGGATACTTAGAATAAGTTAGCAGAGCACATTTACATTCCCATCAACAAAATTCTGAAAAAGTACTCATCAGTTGACACCTAGTTGGTCTTGAGAAGCACCTTAATTTGTAAATTTATAATTTTAATACAAATCTGCACTATCCATGGCTTCAAGATATAACAACCAGAAAATGTCACAACACTCAATCATCAGTGAACGACCAGCAAAACTTGCAAAGTGAAAAACAACAGGGCATGCAATTAATCTCTGAGTTAGAATGAAGTGAAATATATGAGAAAAAGGATAGGGTATGCAATAGCCGGTAATGAGACAATTGGCTAAAACTAAATCACCTTAATACAATCTATTAATTCAACATATAACAACTGGACAACAGATATCCTGGGAAGCTGTGACATGATACGGAGACATCACTATATGTGGCATCAGAAAAAACAATAGGATTCACATGCATATGCATATAGTACTCAACACGAATTTAAAAACTTGGGAAATTATGTGATGTTCATGTATCCAGTACCTTTTTTTTCTTCAGCATTAAAAAACAAACTCATAGGTCATAAACAATGCATCCAGTGCAGTTTGATAGACAGTGCATCCAGTGCAGCATCAAAAGGGGGGAAAATGCACCCAATTTGCGCCGGGCTTACAAATCGTGAACCAGTTGACAGGCTTTGAAGCTAAACCAACTGAACTGTCAATCGAGTTGCAGTGGCGACAATGCGAAGATAACAGTAGAGGACAAGAGAGACGGTACCGGCTGCAGGCATTGGTGGCAGTTGCTGGTCTTGTGGGAGGTGATAGCCGGCCACTGCAGCCAAGGCGGACTGCGGGAGGAACGCGCCGAGGAGCAGCACGGCGAAGCAGAGTCACCACGCTGGGACAGCGGCAATTGGGGCCTGACCAGGCCACCGTGGCGTGAGGGGTGCCCGTGCCAGGGCTGCCGCGTCTGGAGCCACCGCGCCGAGTGGCGCCTATGCCGGGACTGCCGCGGCCGAGGGCCGCCGCACCAAGGAGGCAGCGCGAGCTGCAGTGCCGGGCAATCACCTGTGTAAAGGGGAGATGGATGGAGAGAGGACTTGAGGAGGAGCGATGAGATGGACTAGGAGGAGGAGGAGAGGGTGAGGTACTAGGAGGTATGGCCGAAGAGCTGAGCCACGGGCGAAACCCTAGGTTGGCGTCACCGTCACGGCGGTGGCTGGCCGCCCAGGCCAACGTGCCGATCCGAGGGCGGAGAGGCGAACGCGGCATCTGTCGGTGGCAACCTCGTCGGGGGGCAGCCTGGCTGAGGGCGGGGGCGGATGTGTCGCTCGGCGGGTTGGGGACGGTGCGGGTGAGGAGAAGTGTCGGGAGGCCGCCCGCTACCGCATCGGCAGGGAATAGGAGAGAGAGGAAGGGGAGGGAGAAACGGAGGGAGAAGCAGGCGAGGGAGGGAGGAGGGGGGCGAGCGCCGCCGCCGCGCCCCGCACGCGCCTGGTTCTGTCGCCGCTGTTCGCGTCGGGAGGAAGAGCGAGAGCGAGCGAAGAAAGAGAGAGAGGAGGGGGCTAGAAGAAGAATCGGGAAGCAGAAGTGGAGCTACTGTAGCATTCGGTAGAGTCAATATTGAGTGTCGATCGCAGAATCGGACAGCTGGAAATAATTCGGGTGATGTGGATGGACTGGCTGGCGGCCAAACCAAACTATGAGGGTGTTCGGCTGGCTGGTGGCTGTCTGGCTGGCCAGCCCACTCACCAAAGCACTGTTTACGTAAACAGTGTTTTCCGATAGAAGTATTTTTCTCTCACAACAATCAGCCGGAACAGTATTTTAACTTATTTTTTAGTTCTGCCGAACATGCCCTGCTTAATATATTAATATATTAGAATACTACTGCTGCTGCCGCCCAAATGCTCTGACACTGGACGAGCATTTCTGAACGGGCAGGCCGTGCATTAGATATTCGACTTGGGGATCCCCAAATTCGTTGGGATAAATCGATCGCTCTCATGCATCCCGTTATGGAGGCAGAGGCACGGACGCTTCCAGCTTTGGAAAAAATCCTCGGTGCCATCGCAGAAGTCGCCGTCGCCAGTTCAGCGCTAACAGTTGTTGATTGGACGGTGGAGGTACGCTGACGAGCGCTACCGGCTTACAGCCTATCGATCCCTGTAATCACACGCCACGACCCACCTCACCTAGCAAAATTATGCCCCTGCAGTCACGTAGATTCAGCATGTTCTTTGGTCATTATAAACTAGAATATTATTTTTCTCTTAAATTAAACCAGCCAGCAGTAATAATTCATCATCGTTTCAGCCGAAACTAACAGGTTGATTATTATTTGTGGCAGATGATCATCTGAGATCCCCGATCCCATTTCCCATGATCTAGGCGCTGCCGACTGTGTCGTCGGATAACCGTACATTAGCAACGTCATTAGCAAGCAGCTGGCATTCGTCGATTGATGCAAGTCATGCAACCGTGGCAACTACTACGAGTATGCTCGAGGTAACCAGTCACTCGCTGCTTGCTGCGCGTTCAAGGCTATTGCAGTACAGGACAGCCTAACTAGTTTTACTCCCTGGCCCGCCGTGCAACGTCACCTATGGGTGCTGCGGTTGTACGGTACGTGTAGTGCGCCGAAAGCACAGCGCGACCTCGCTCGCGGTCACAGAGGATCCTCCCCCAGGACCCCACGGACCGACGCGGCCGTTCTCCTGTCGGTGCTCGACGCCTCACCACTCGCCACGCTCACCTCTCCCCACCAGCTCCCCTCACTGCCAGTTGCGGCCCACCGCACCAATCATGCCCGCACGGGTCCACAGACAGCGACCCAAAACTTCCTTCTCAATCCTCCGGTGACCGTGCACCCAACATTTCCTTATTATTACTGCTGCGCTGTGCGCTCCCACCCCCGACTCCGCCACACCGCACCAACCAACCAACCCACGAGCCCATCCGCCGCGCGGCGAGCAGCGCACGAGCTGCTGCTGCAGGAACCGAAGCTGCCGAAACGCGGCGGGAGGCCTCGGAAACGCGGAGGAATACACGAGGAGGTCACTTTCCTGGCGAATGCGTTAGGAGACGAGGCGCGGCGGAGATGGGGAAGTACACGCGGGGGTGCTGCGGCTGGCTCATCGTGGCGCTGATTGTGGCGCTGGTGACCACGGCGGCGATGTTCGCCATCATGAAGCGCAAGCCCGGGGGACGCCACATCAAGCCGCTCCCGGTGCCGGGCCCACCGGGGGCCATCGACTCCAAGTACGGCGACGCGCTCGGGGTCGCGCTCCAGTTCTTCCAGGTCCAGAAGGGTGAGTACTGAGTAGCTCAACTGTTTACTTTATAGCCAATTCAATGCTTTCCCTTTCGCGAGCTGCCGAGCTGGGTGGTTTGCGCTTCAAATGCCGCGGCGCTTCTCCGGCGGCCTGACGCCCGAGGCCTTGCCGTCGCTGAAGAAGCTTTTTGCATGAGTATTTGGAGGTAGCAAGGCTGGCCGTTGACTCATTTCTAGTGGACTCTCTCTGGTGGACTCCATTTCTGGAATTTCACAAATGATTTCCCACTATAGGGAAAGTGATGGTCTGGTAGTGGGGAAATTGATGGTCCGGTAAATTTGACTATTCAAGTTACAGTACGTTTTCCCTGATGGCTTCGGGTCGGCGAATTCGGATTTCTTTTTACCAAATACTTAGCCCCTTAGTTGGGCAGTGTTGGTATCGTTGGACTGTATGGCCTCCCAAATCTCACTTAAATTTTCCCCTCGGGCTGCCAAATTGGCCGCTCTGATGTATGGGCTGCTCTCTCCTCTTAATTGTGATTACACTTATGGGCCGCTCGTCTTACTGCAAAATTTTGGTTACACTTAGCTGCTGCTTTAACTGAAATCCTGGCCATTTACCTTACTCGGTGCAGCGGGGAAGCTGGAGAACAACCAGATCCCGTGGCGTGGGGACTCGGCGCTGACCGATGGGAAGGAAGCGGGACTGGATCTTTCCAAGGGAATGTATGATGCTGGGGATCATATGAAGTTCACCTTCCCGATGGCATTCACGGCGACGGTGCTCTCGTGGTCGGTGCTGGAGTACGGGGATCAGATGAGCGCTGCAAAGCAACTGGACCCTGCCCTCGATGCACTGAAGTGGATTACAGATTTCCTTATCGCTGCACATCCTTCTGACAATGTGTTGTATATTCAGGTAAGAGTTCCTTACTGTTTCTTTAGAGCACTAGATATTCTTTAAGCATATGATTTAGGAAGTATGAGTTATATTTGATTGAAAACGGATCCCACCCTGTCCGGCATCCTAATGGGGTATTGGTTCTTCAATAGTATGGGTATGTCATCTGCTTAAGTATGGTTATATGGGGACCTGGTGTCATTCACTGGAAGCAAAAGTTTGGTTGGTTAGGAAGCAAGAACCCAGGTCAGATGTCATGATCTAGACACCTAATAGTTGGTAGGTACTTCGTTGTCTGCTTGATATGCTTAAACAACACATTTGTTGTGATCCTTGGCTATTGATTGGGACTGGGCCAAGTTCAGTGTCCCTTTTCCTTGTATTTTGTCATATAGCCTAGATGAAATCTGTGTGCCTTTTTTTTTTTTTGAGGGGGAGGGGGGTTGGCAGTCCTGTACTCTCTACCTATACAGGAATCTGGGATGAAACTGGAGAATGTAAGTTGTAGATCCTTGAGGGCAGGCGCAACGGGTGCTTGTGTGTCCAGGTGTAAGGTGTTAAAATAAAACTCGACCATGGGCTAGATTCACCCTGGCTTTGTTCAAGAAGTTGCAGCTCTTCAAACTGGGGTCAGGGAAGTTTCAATGTGTCCCAGAGTTGAACCCCGAGAATCTTGGCAGGTGTAATAAGACATTAATGTGTGATACCTGAATCATAATATATGAGTCTATTGCGCTCCCCAAATAAAATTGTGGTGTATAATTTGCATTTTTGAAAAAATAGTTTCGAGCATCATGGAGTTAGGCTAGTGAATTACTCATTTGTTTTGAGTATTCAGCAATATTTCAATGCATGAGAGACGCAATTTTTGTTTTGTTTAACCATGATAACCACTCTTTGAAAATTGTTACTAGGTTGGTGATCCTGATCTGGACCACAATTGCTGGGAAAGGCCGGAAACAATGACTGAGAAAAGACCTCTCACACAGATTAACAAAAAGTCTCCCGGATCAGATGTTGCTGCTGAGGCAGCAGCAGCTATGGCAGCTGCTTCAATGGTCTTCAAATCCAGAGATACTACGTATTCTGATGTGCTTCTTCAACATGCTCAGAAGCTATTTACTTTTGCTGATACTTATAGAGGCCTCTCAAGTGAGAGCTATCCCAAGCTCCAAGATTTCTATAACTCCACCAGTTATGTTGATGAGCTTCTATGGGCAGCAAGTTGGCTTTATCATGCCACAGTCGACCAGACATATCTCAGTTATGTAACTGTACAGAATGGGAAAACTTATGCTGATTGGGGAAGGCCAACATGGTTCAGTTGGGATGACAAAAATCCAGGCACACAGGTTTGTGTGGACTAAACTGAGTGAATTTGCATGGCAGATTGAGTTACTTATCTTATGTTCATTTCATATCTTTATAATTCTCTCTTCATTCGAGCTCAAGAACTTAAAGTGCACTTTGGTTATTCTGTGCAGGTCCTTTTGTCCAGACTAAATTTCTTTGGCTCCAAACAGATATCTAATGCTGAAAATGAGGGGTTAAAAAGTTATAGAGATACTGCAGAAGCTGTCATTTGTGGTCTGATTCCAGATTCCCCTCAAGCCACTGCTAGCAGAACTGGAGGTATATTGTAGTGCATCTGCCATCTGCTCTTTAATCTGGTGTTACCTGGCAATACAAAGAGGGCACTCACCTTGTTGTGATCGACAAGTTTCCCTTTTGACATGCTCGCTATACTGAGGATTTTATGATTTTGTCAGAAATAGAATCTGTAGAGTATGCATTAGTGATGTTTTCAGTTTATCATATCAGTGCAATCTTCTGTAGGAGGGTTGGTGTGGATCAGCGGGTGGAATTCTCTCCAGCATGCCACCAATGCTGCATTCCTAGCTGTTGTGTACAGTGACTACATGCTCTCCACACGGACAGCGGCAGTGCAGTGCAGTGGAAAGTACTACAGCCCTACCGATATACGCAATTTTGCTGCATCACAGGTGCACTATGCGAAACCGTAATACAGTAGATACTAAAATTCTAGATGGTCATGTGTTCATATGACATTGCTGGTTCCTAAGATTTACCAAGCTACACGGTAAATCGAAAGATATCGTGAAGTTTCTGATTCATGTTCTCATGTTGTATTCCAGGCTAATTATATCTTGGGAGACAACCCAATGAAGCTTAGCTATCTTGTTGGATATGGGAGCAGCTATCCACAGCAAGTACATCACAGAGGAGCGTCGATCCCCGCAGATGCGAAAACAGGCTGCAAAGGATTCCAGTATCTCCATTCACCCGATCCAAACCCAAATGTTGCAATGGGTGCCCTGGTGGGTGGGCCATTCCAGAATGACACTTTCGTCGATTCTCGTGACAATGCTGTACAGACAGAGTCCAGCACCTACAACAGTGGCACCCTAGTCGGTCTGCTCTCTGGTCTCGTCACCACTTCCTCTGTTGTACAGTCGTTCACCTAGAGGGCTCCTATGTTTTGGCGGTGCCAACCAACCTGGAGCGATGCATGCAAAATCGCAGTTTTTTGGCGTGGCCGATGGTGATGCACGATCTGTGAGAACAGCTTGGTTGGCCATCGTTCAGATGGATGGCATGCAGCAGTAGTTAGTGCCCACGTTTCTTCTGTGTGTACAATGATGGTGCAGCTCCTACAGCTGTCATTTTTCACTGTGTGCTCCTATCTGGTTTGCTGGTGTACCTGTAAGGCTGTAACTACGAGTAGTAGGACGTATTTCATTTGTTGATTCTGTGGTGAGGTCGTTCAGCAAAGCTTGTACCAATGAATTGTAGCGCCCCTCAACTGAAATGTGCCCTAAACATGTGAATTCATAATTGGGGATGAATGGCACGTATTCGTGCGGTTTTTGCGGCGCTTCACCTCATTCTAAAAAACCCTGGGATAAGATAGGGAAGAGAGACATTTCTGGTAATGGCTCCCAGCTCCCGATGTGATTCCTACTTCCTAGCATGTGTGTGTGTGTGTGTGTGTGTGTGTGTGTGTTTGGGGTTGCTGGTGAAAAGTTGCATGGTCCACGCCTCCACGGTGAAGCATAACGAGAGGAGTTCCTTCCCTTTTTGTGTCCCAAAGAAAGAAGAAAAGGGTTGGATCAGGGGAGCTGGTGGAAATGATGGCCTTTGTTCATGGTCACATGCTTGGTCCAGATGCTAAGATTCGAGATATCAAATTCTCGAAAGTTTTAAGGCCTTGTTCAGAACTGGACATGAATTCCTGCAGGTAGCACTAATCGTTCAGAAGATGCAATGAAACTCCTGAATTTGAAAAGGCTAGTGCTGTGTTTGGAAATTGGAACGCTGCCTACTGTATCTGTATGCACCTCCGAAATCCCGTCCATTCCAAATGGGTCCAAGCATCGATTACCAAACCAGAACAGAACTGGTTTGGTAATCGATGCTCGGACCCATTTGGAATGGACGGCTCGAGCCGCCTTCCGCTGTAACCGCTTTCCGGGAGCCCAATATCTGATTGCGCGAACGGACGTGGCGGTTGGCTGGCAGTTCCAGGAATCCCGCCGGATACAACCGCTCCCATAGCCTGCATGTTTAACCATGCGCCCCTATCGGTTTCAGTTTGTATTTATCCGGTTATCCCAGTTCTATTAACCCAAGTAGGCTCCCACTCTTCTCCGGAATCTAATCATCGGTAACATCTTCTGACTGCACGGTGAATTGCATACTTATTTGTTTCCCCTTTCAGTAGCTCTGCACGGTAGTTATTTGATTTGCACCAAAGATCGATCGTTTGTGTTTTCCCTCGTCACGATTCTGGTCTGTTTCTAAGCATCCATGATTGCTGATCAATCATTGCCTAGTTTGCACATGCTAATTTACACCACCCGAACGGTAAATCTCTGAACAACATGACACAGGATCTTGGGCTTCCAATTACTGAAGATGGCCGTATCATTCGTCACTAGACTTCTAACGTAAGCAGTCTTGCGGATTCAGTCCCTTTCTAGATTCACATTGGGCCCTAGGACCCAATCCAATCTCCTATTTCTTGGTCCTGATTTGCAGATTGGCATTAGGATACGCCTATCCGGCGTACGACTGCTACAAGACTCTGGAACTGAACGCGCACGCGCCGCAGATGGAACGGCTGCGGTTCTGGTGCCAGTACTGGTAAGCAAGCAATCAGATCAGATTAACCCACAAACTCATGTACTGCTCCATGTTAATCTTTTTTTCTTTTTTTGCTCCATGTTAATCTTGTGGTGAACATGACTCTGAACTGTCTGTCATTCACGGCGCGGTGCTGTATAGGATTCTGCTCGCGTTCCTGACTGCTTTCCAGAGCTTCGCCGACTGCGCGCTCTCGTGGCTGCCGATGTACGGCGAGGCGAAGCTCGCGCTCGTCGTCTACCTCTGGCACCCAAAGACAATGGCAAGCCACCATCCGAGACCACACCCTGCTGAACAAGACGTTTTCTTTTTCCTTGCACGTACGTACATTGCAGTCCCATGTGGGCCTGTATGTGCAGTATGTGGCCAAGTCTGAAACCATTTTCCATTTTGTGGTCACCACACCAGGGCGCGAGTCACGTCTACGACGACTACCTCCGTCCGTTCCTGGCGGCGCACGAGGCGGACATCGACCGCGGCCTCGTGGAGCTGAGGGCCAGGGCCGCGGACGCGACGGCATCGCACCTCCAGGCGGCCGTGGCCCTCGGGCGGGCGTGTCTCTCCGAGGTCGCCCGCCGCGTTTCGTCGCAGCTGCAGGTGACCAGAAGTCATCCGGCCGGAGCCGGGCAGGCACAGTGATCCTGCCGCGCGCGGGCGCGGCGTACAGTGTACGTGTACGTGTAATCCAGACAATTGCAATCAATTGCGTTGCACGAATTCGGAATCTTGTGAGGTCGAGGTCGAGGTCGTGGTTGAATTGGACCACTGACGCTGACTGGAGCGTTGCATTGGGCCATTGACTGTGGTACTGCTAGCTAGCTAGACCTATAGTGCCGTGGATTCTGGATGTTCAACTCTCCGTAGCCAAGGACAGTGGCATGAAAGATGAAACTGAATGACAGCGGTGAGTTGACGGGCTTGCACAAATTGCAGTAGAAATATTGTTACAGTCCTCGATTCCACGTAGCTAAGCTAGTTATTACCTCCGTTCTAAATTATAAGTCGTTTTAATTTTTTTTATATATATCTATTTTATTACGCATCTAAATATAATAATATTACAACCGTCCACAAAAGAATGTAATTATGGGATCTGTGCCGGTCAACTTTTTTTAACTTTGACCAAGTTTATAGTAAATAGTATTAGCATTTATGTCTTTAAATAAATTCATGATGAAAATATATTCTATAATTAATCTAATGATACTTATTTTGTATAAAAAATGTTAGTACTTTTTAATATAACTTCAGTCAAAGTTCAAATTGGTTGACTCCTCGATAAGCGAGAATTACATTCTTTCATAAACAGAGAGAGTATGTCTAGATATATAACAAAATGGATGAATCTAAATAGTCAAAATAACTTACCCAGTCGGTGAAAACGAAATGTGTTAGCTGAGGTAACATTAGTCTTTTTTTTAACTATCATCCTATGTAGTCGATTCAGCCCTTGTTTAGTTGGCGAAATTTGGAATTTGGGGCTACTGTAGCACCTTTGTTTTTATTTGACAAATAGTGTCCAAATATTGACTAATTAGGCTTAAAACGTTCGTCTCGCAATTTCCCACAAAACTGTGCAATTAGTTTTTCTTTTCGTCTATATTTAATGCTCCATGCACGGGCCGCAAACATTCGATATGATAGGTACTGTAGTAACTTTTTGGACTTTGGGGTCCAACTAAACAAGGGCTCAATGAGTATACTGTAGAATTGATGTCCGGTCAAGGCTGTGTCCTGTCACGTCTCCGCCTGATAATAGGCTGTGATCCGGCCCCAACCCCACTCCAATCCTATGTGATTAATTATTACACCCAGCCTGATCCTAGCATCTACTGATTTGTTTTAGCTCGGTTCAATCCAATCCTACACGTCACGCCATTCTAATCCAGCCCTAGCCCTTTTTGAATCCTCGGGCCGGATCCTAAATGCAATCCGAGGGCTCTCACAAGCAAGCACATGTACAGTAATGCAATGAGTACAAGGCCCTGATTAACCAAATCACGAGCACGACCACTAGCACTGATATGTTAATTTAATTTAAAAAGATGAAAAAAAATAAAAAAAACATGTAGCCGGATCCAAGTTTCTCCATCCATCTGCTACATATGTCCGTGCAAATTGATTTAATTCAAGAAAATAAGAAATAATGTCATGCAAATATGTATTGTCCTTTGAATGACATAAGTCACAATTTCTCAGTAACAATGCCATTGTAAGACTGCCAGCTGCATCTTGTAGAACTACCAGTTTTCTTCCAAAACAATTTGATCCTTGCACCTGAAACATAGCAACACTGAAAATCTTATTTCAAAATCTAAAATGCAAGAAACATGTAAAGCATGAACAGAAGTACCCATGCCTATCTTTGTACTAAGAAGACTATTGCCTATCTAAAGTAGCAGCAGCTATTGCCATATAGGAGAGTAGTAGAAACAACAGCTGTTGCAAATGACAGGAAATGAGTACAAGCCCTTAAGCAGTAGAAAAACAGCGAGACATGATAACTTAACTGGAAAAATTACTGATAACACCTTTCTAATGCTAGTAAAGTCTAACACCAAGACATGACAATACAAGTCCCAAACTAAGTGTGGAAGGATAAGAACCATTGCTCAAGTAGACAACTAGGTGTGGAAGGATATCAAGGCCATGTTTAGTTGCCCCAAATTCCAGAATTTGGCACTATGCAAAAAGAAGATTTCCCGTCATATCAAACTTGCGGTACATGCATGGAGTACTAAATGTTGACGAAATCAAAAACTAATTGCACAGTTTGGTTGTACTTTGCGAGACGAACGTTTTGAGCCTAATTAATCAACGATTGGACAATTATTATCAAATAAAAATAAAATGCTACAGTGTAGCTACAGTATCTCAAATTCAGCCGGCGCCGAATCCGGTGGCCAACTAAACGCGGCCCAAGAAGCATAACCAAACTAAGCAGGTTTAGTATACAGATGGCAGAGCTAAGCTGAAACTTAGAAACAACAGCAATTAAGTCAATGGAATAAAAAGTACCACACCTCACCATAACCAGCCCCACACATTAGGACAGCATGGTGTAAGTACCACTGCCACCACCACACCTCACCATAACCAGCCCCACACATTAAGACAACACACATTTGGACATTTTCAGCACACATTAGGCATTGTGTTGTCAAAGCGGCACGGAAGCAGAACGGCAAAGCATGAATTAATTAATCACTAATTAACTGGTTACACACAGCTGCCTCTCAAGAAATAAACCTAAGTGAGCAAGTACATATATGAGCTGAAACACATGCATATATTTTTAATTGGCAAGAGCAAATAAGGATCAGCACAGAGATTAACTCAAAACTTCCAAAAGTACTGCTGATATGCTAGTGACCAAATGAGATCAATACAGTACATATATGCATGCATACCGAGACATCACATGAGCTAGCTAAAAAGGCTTGTGAATGAACAAGGACAAGACGTTGCTCAGTTCAGTAAATAAGCACTTGAGACAAAACATGCAATAATTATTTAACTAGTGATCATTGTGTCATGGAAATGACAATGCATACAAATGAGTTCATGCACTGCAGTTCCTCTCACTCGAACTGCACCAGGCAAACCTGAAACCAGAGCAAAGCTATGCACTGACGTGCTGCAAAATTCAGACAACACAATGCCTAACTGTTGAATGGAGCTACAAAAGAACAGAGCTTGCATGTACTGAATATATAGAGCAGGAAAATGACATGGAGCTGGTTTTGAAGTTAACATGGCTATAATCACAATCAATTGTGTAGATCATGAAAATATGTAATAACAGTTTTGGTAGCCTACAATCCAAATTAAGAATGAAAGCAAGCATTATGCTCTACCTTAAAAAATTTCATATCACGGTACTAGTGTTGAGCTTAAGAAAAAATCATGTTCTTTACCAACTTGGACAGGACACACATGTTGCTAGTGGAGGACATTTAGCAGTAGCATTGTTAAAGTAACATATGTAGAAGAATAGCTAAAGTAAAATCAAAGCATTTCTGAATATATTTTACTATTACAGTTCACAATCAAAGCATTGCTGACTACTAAAGCAATTAAATAATGATGGCAACTTTAGAATGCTGATGGTAAATGATAGGATAGGAAACAACGATATCAGCTAGTAGTTGAAAACAACTCATTCAGAGCCACACGGTGATTCAACTAAGAAAATGCTAGCTAGATACAACTACTCTAGGACTCTCAACTCTGCATATTCCAGATGAGTAAACAACTCCATAGCAGTAGTTGAAAACAACGGGATTTTGATTTCCACATCTTCCAACATAGTGAAATCTAGCTACCATTGCAATCGTACCATTCAGTGTACAAATTCATATCTGTTTTAACTGAGTTTGTTCTGAACCCATGCACTGATCACAGTAAACCAACAAAAATATTTGCATCGGGGCACTAACCTGTCAATCATCATCTTCTTCGTCTGATTCGAACATACGTTGTCCGGTCATTGGTTGACCTGCATTGAACAAGACAAACATATTAAACCACTGTTGTAAATAAAATTGCCTTTGGAATATTTATCTGAAATATGACAATTACCTTCTTCTGCATCATTAAAGCCAATCAACCAATCTTTCGCACAAACTAATGCTTCAAGAGTTTCTGGAGAGAGAGAGAGAGAGAGAGAGAGATGTCCTATTTTTACCTAGTATCCTTCCAGCAACACTAAAAGCAGATTACGAGGACACTGTGCTAACAGGAATAGACAAGAAGTCTCTAGCCATCAAAGACAAGATAGGATAGGCATTCGAGTTTTTCTTCCACCATGCTAGAACATTAAAGTTCTCTATCGATCTCACAACTACTCTAGGATCATCCAAATAAATATCCAGTTCTGATCTTTCTGAGCGAGTACTAGAGTTTTGTGATGAAAATTGAGCAAATGCAAGCTCTACATGCCGTTTGCCACGAAGTCCAGAAGAACTCGATTTGCCCTGACTTAAAACTTCCTCTTCATATGTAACGAAGACAGGACCTGTGTTGTTCCTCACAACCCTCTCGTACTCTAGATAATATTTCTTCAAGTATTGTCTAAGCTCTCTCATCTTCGCTTCCGCTTCTGCATTCTCAACAGTCAAGTAAAAGAACCTGACAAAATCAGCTTTCATTGATGGGTCCAGGACAGCAGCTATGAGAAGTATCATACTAGGCGCAGCCCAGTATTTCTGAAACATGGTATACATAGCTTCAACCAACTCATTGAGGAGTTCATTGGTATTCCATGTCTCATCAAGCAATACATCTCGAACTGCCATCAACATCTTCAGAAAGAGGTGGGCCGTTGGATGCCTATCCGTAGAAAATGCTTTTGTAGCCTCACTAAACTGTTCTAGGAATTCGTGAAGCGATTAAGCTTTCTGCCAGTCTTGTTCACTAGGAACATCCTGATACTGCTCTACTGTGAATCTGTTGATAGTTGCTTTATATTTTAGAGCTTCATTCAACATGTCATACGTAGCATTCCAGCGGTGGGGAACATCTAGAACCAGCCCCGACTTGCCTTTGAGACCTAATGCCTGAACGATTGAGCTGAATGTTTGCAGACGAGAAGGTGTAGATGTGACAACCTTGATAATGTCTCTTACCCTTCCAACTACATTTGGTATGACTTGCAATCCAGCTTGGACCATTATATTGAGCACATGAGCGGCACATCTGACATGTATGTGTTCACCCTTAAAGAACATCTGAGCACCTAGAGCAGCACGCAAGTCTCTAATCACTCTGTTGTTCATGCTTGCATTATCTAGAGTCACTGTGAACACACGATCAACTAAATCCCACTCCATCAAGCAAGTCGTGATGCCATCTTGCACAGCAAATGAGTTATTGGAGAAAGAGATCTGCTTGAATGCAATAATCTTCTTATGGAGCTCAAACTCTTCATCAATGTAATGAGCTGTAACTCCAAGATACCCTAAATTTTGGTTTGACGAACACAAATCAGCAGTTAAACTGACATGAGACTTCAACTTTGTGATCTTTTGATGTAGCTGTAATTTCTCTTCTTCATACAAGATCAGACAGTCTGCACGAATAGTTTGTCGACCCACCACGTTGAATGAAGGCTGGCAATAATTTATCATCTCTTTCCAAGCAAGATCAGACAGTCTACACCTCAGCGCCAAGATCTATGACATCGAGATGTGTTACCTCAGCGCCATGAGTCCTGGCGTCGACCCCCAGGGTCTAAAGATGAGTTTAAATCTCTCAGGGAGCCAAACATAATTTTGTTTGAAAAAAATGCTAAATTGTAAAAAATGGAGCCCACACGATAGCGTAGTGCCACGTAGGAGAGTGGCATCTCCCAGTCAAGCCGGAGTCCCCTTGCACTTGCACGGCTATAGGAACTAGATCGGCAGCGGCTCGAGAGGGAATTGAATTGAGGACGTGAGTCACCAGTAGATGCGAGAGAACGGCGCCGATCGAGGTCCAACCAAGTGGGTCATCGACGTCATCGCGCGTTCGCCTTGCACTGATCTCGTAGGGTGTGAAAATCTTCTGAAACCCATGGGCGGTTTTCATGGTAGCGATCGATGACGTGTGTTTCTCCCTGCACACACGCTACACTTGCGTGGCCGGTGGCACCTGACGGTGCGTACGGCGACAAGCCTGCTGGTGAGTGGTGGCCGATCATTGCACGCGAATCATGTTTTCTTTTCCCTCAACATATAAGCATATCTGGCCATGGCGCCTTTCACCTAGAGCACGCTGCTGCTCCGCCCACCTTGCCCCCCCCCCCCCCGCCGTTGACTAGTGTTCTTTGGGTTGCTGCTGCGGTGTTTCTCGGTGCTACCATGGAGGTGCTTCCCATCTCCCTCACCATTGCATCCTGGACTTTGACGGATTGGGTAGTCGCACACAAGGTGTTCGATGCCTTGTCTGTGTTGTCGTTCGTCACCGGTTGCTAGGTGTGGCCTTCTCTGCCGCTGTCTGGCTCCGACCACTGAGTGTGGTCTTCCTCTACAATGCTTCACGGCGAGGTTCGATCATCTTCCCTTTCGCTGCTCTTCCTAGCCGCTGTTCATGGAGCTTTGTGGTCTTTCTTTCTCATCGGGCCTTAAGGTTCAGGCCAAGGTTTGGCATTTGCTTGGCTCGCCGATCTCCTCTGAGCTTTCTTTTGGCTCCTTTGCTTTAGTCGTTTCGTTCGGGAGGTGCAAGTTTCATCTCTCTATTGAGACAGTGGGCTCTCTACTTCAAGCCACCATTGGTGGTGTGGCTTCCCAGGTTCGGGTCTCTCCACTAGACACTAAACATCCCAAAAATTGGCTACATCAGACAGTTTCGTCAACCCCATTCCAAAGGAGAACTCGAAACAATCTATGTTTTATATCTAGAATCCAATAATGAGTATGAGCTTTACAATACTTAGTTCATTTCATACAACCAGAGTTCTTGAAAATTATTTATTACAATACCAGAGTTCAGAGTGTGATAATTAAACAGCGGAATGAAAAATAAACATCTAGCAGAATCGATACAAGAATCCATGTGTGCCTACCAAAAGAATCCTCCACACAAGAGCTACTCCTCAAGCTGCACCTGCAACAGGGGTAAAATAAACCCTGAGTACACAATGTACTCGCAAGGCTTACCCGACTAGTGGAAATAGTTTTCCAACTCCAAGGAGTATGATAGGCAATATGGGTTTGTTGTTTTCTTTTTGTTTGCAAAAAGCATTACTAGGAGTACGTCCTTATGTAACACCCCAGTGTTATACAAGCATTTAGGCACTGCAAATCATGCATATTATGCATCATCAAGCATCCTAATCATACATGCCTAATCATGTAAATAATAACGGAAACAATGCTTCAAATAATATGAAACATGCTCGTGAAACATGAATGCTGCATACACTTGTTTAGAGTTATTTTGCCCTATCTATGCTTGATAGGTTAGTAAAACATGTTTGGCTATAATTATAAATCATCTAAAATTATTTAGCACAATTTTGGGAGCAAAGTTTGTATTCAAACTTTTGACAAAATATGTATTTGAAATTTTTATTGAAAATGGTCAAAAATCCTCCCTATTTAGCTTTTACTTCCCAATTCAAAATCTATGCAAAATTTTTAGTTGGTCCCTAAAGCAAAGTTGTAGAGGATTAAATCCTAAGCAACTTTTATTTTTGGGCCACTTTCAAAAAAAGTCATTTTCTTGCTCAAAATGGTACTTGAAAACTGATATTTGAAAATTCATTGAAAATGGAATTTGAAAAAATTATTTATCTCCTCACTTCTGGCCCATCAGCCGAAGCTGGCCCAGCGTTCCTCACACGCTCATGCCGTCGCCTTGGCCCAGCCCACCCAGCGTGCACGCCTACTTGCCCGGTCATGGTCGGCAACGGTCGTCGGCCCGCTGGTAGCGGTCGCACCGCCGTGGCGCCTGGAACACCAGCATGGCGTGGCCGTCTCGCCTCGACCGTGCTGGGCTAGGTTGGCCTTGGGCTGGAGCCCCGAGCCGGGCCATTGCCCTTCCCCTTCGCTCGGTTGCGCAGGCCAAAAGCGGTCGTGGGCCAGTCGTTCCCATGGACCGGCCCAGTAGTAATAGGAAAATTGTTTTCGGTTTTTCTTTTATTATTTGGGAAGAGAAATACTTTGGAAAATGTTTGTGTACTCATTTTGGCTCCAAATTTGTTAAAACAAATTTTGTTGTGTTCCTTGTCACCAGATCTACATGATAAAAATATTGCATGTCACTTTTGAGATACTTTTCTATAGAGCTTTATTTAATTCTTGATATTGCTAATATCTTGTAAAATGTGTAGTAATACCTATATGTATCAGAAAAATATGCTTCCAAGTTTGTTACTCTTCTTGTGTAATGTACTTCCTAGGAAAAATATATGCCATGCCTGTCCTATAGAAAAATTGCGAGATGTAGTCCAAGTGCCTTTAATGGCTGATTTTTGTTATTTTTTGCTAGAGAGCAAAATTTGTATAAAACATGCATGTGATAATTTTTGTGCAATGGTTATTTACTGTATAGAACATAGGAAAAATATTACATCTGTTGTTTGACACTTTTCATAATACAAAGTATTTTCATGTTCATAATTATGCCATAGCTTGTCATTTTTGTGTAGGCTACTCCACTTATTCAAATGTCATAAAAATTTAATGGTAGGCTACTTAGGGCAGTACTATGCTATGGTAATTTTCTAAGATTTTTCTAAGCTATAAAAATAGATGTTGCTATTCAAACCTTTTATTAATTAGGGTTTAATCAAATGTTGCCTTATGCATGATTAAGAAATTAGTGAAGCTTTGGTGTATCTTTGAAGCATTTAATGAGATGTGTTGACTTAGCATATTAGTAATAGAAGAGAATGCAGTAGATGACATATGCTTGTAGTACATGTTCTTGGATGATGTTGACTACTTTGCATTCAAGCATATCCATTGTGTTCATTTCATCCGATGCACCTTTTGCATAAGCACTTACACACCTGCATCATACAGGATTGCAAACTGAGAGCCTAGTCGTCATACCCGAGGAGCCCGAGGAGCAGCTCGAGGTGCAGCCGCAGGAAGTGACCGAAGCAGACGAGGAGGACGTTGAGGAACTTCCGAAGTGCCCCAATCACCGCCCGAGCTCCTTCGAGAGAGGCAAGCCCCGGAGCATTTTTCTTCCCAGTTTGCAATTATTAATTAAATGCTTTACTTTAATTGATGCATTATGTTCAGAAGTTGCTTGCAACCATTGCTGCATTATACCTTGTCTACCTTTGTTATACTATATCCTTGTTACCCTGGTATCCGTAGTCAAGTCAATGCTTAGCTGGCTTAGATTGGTAGAAGTCGGGTGATTTCCTATCACCTACGAGCTATAGGTGGTTATCTAGATCTACTTGGATAACTATGTAGTCATGGTATAACTAAGTGTTAATTTGAAGTTGAGACCGAACGGAGACTTACAGAGTTTTGGACTGTAGTGCTTTCTGTCTGTGTCGATTAAGGACCGACCGTTGTTGGGCCTCGAGTCATGTTGAACGCATGCCTTACATTTAGCTAGCCGAATAAAGTACCTTTCGACCGTGAAGCTGGGAGATTATTCGGGCCGAGTAGATTGCCCGTAGCGCACTGTACCGGAGTAGGTGTGGTAGGACACGGGGGCGCGATGATAAGACCAAAGGGCAGTCAGTCGGCCCTTGGGTACATGTGGTTCCTAGCAAACTCAAGATTTTCCTGGATAGTTGACTCGGTGACCGATACCTCACTTTAGCGGGTGAGTGAGGTTTGTGTAAGGAATAAATCACCAGCTGGTTAGGAATCGATTCGAATCGCCATCGCTCCTGGATAGTGAGCACTTGACTTAAGTGACTTCATCATAGTAATGTTGATGGAACACTTAGACAGTTATAATGAATATGACATTATGAAAGCTATTAATGATCATGGGTTATCATTATTTGCTTAATCACATGTTTGCTCTAGTATAGGTGCAAATGTAGTCGACATGTTATAATAATTAACTTGACAATAATGCTTTTGGAAAGGTTCTTGAAATACTAAAAATGCCTCTTTTTGCAAATAAGTCAGCTACCCTACTATAAAGCCCTTCATAATCCTTAGTGTCACTTTATTTTCTGTTATGTCAGGTAAGTCTAGCTGAGTACCTTCTCGTACTCAGGGTTTTATTCCCACTTATTGCAGATGGGCAGATGTAGTACGGCTACTGTATCAACTGCCTTTATCCTACGATGGGTGATGCTTAGGACCATGGGCATGATCATTAGCTGGCACTGTATTTGAACTCCGTGTGAGTGTGTGTGGTTTTGAACAAATGGCTTCCGCTACTTCTATTTGAACTCATTTTGTAATAACTATGTTTAAACTCTGATGTATCTGAGATGCAAACTTTTATGTAATACATGATGGTGACCGCTAAACTTATTACGATCTTAGCTGGTATGTGAGTTGGTTTGAAATCCTTCATGATTTTATGGACTATTGGGTTATACGGGCTTAAGTTTGCTAAATCATCTGCTCTGGTGGATGATTTTCTTACTTAATTTCGTATAATTGGCCGGTTTTGTTACACCTTATATCAAGTTTTATTAGCAGTCATGATTAATTCATTAGCTAACATTCTAAGTAAGCACTTGTTCTACTTTCAAGCAAGGGTTAAGCAATCAGAACCATTTCACCATATTTCATCTTTCAATTCTTACTACGGTGCTAGGTCATAGCCAAGTCATACCATCTCACAGAAACGGTGATTCATGAACCAATGTATAGCTGGATACCCCAAAACATACGCCCCGTTTGTACCCTAGGCACAAACAAGACCAACCCGTTCCACTCCTATCAAGGGGTCCACGTTCCCGTCCAAACTTGGACTCCAAGCCCCTACACTTGAGACCCAGTCTCAGTATGGTGCTTGGAGTTTGAGGGTCGCACTCCTATTGAGGGTGCAGAGGGAGCAGCTTTCCGTGTCATTAGGGATATCATGAGCAGATTTCCCAGTGAGCTTGCAGCAGCTCTAGCTGGCACCTTTCCGAGGGATGATCCTCATGATGCTATTTGGGTTCAGCCTCAGGGAAGTGCCTTGGTCAGAGGTCTAGCTGAGGGATGAGCTAGCGATAACCATGCTATGAGTGCTATGTTCGCCGCCATCAGAGCGTATGAGGGTCTTAAGAGTACCTATTGGACTTTGATTGGCTTATGTAGTCATGATAAGCTCAAGGTAAGAAAGCAGAAGAAGAAGCAGGCACGTGCTATAGCTAGTTTGTAGGAGCAGTTGGCTGATATGAGCTTACAGCGGGACCAGACAGTAGAGAGAGGTGATAGAGCTATATAGCGGGTGCATACATTGACTCAGGCCAACAACAATGCAGACTGCATGATTGGACAGTTGGTTCAGGAAAGGAATAAAGCCTAGGACGAGAGGGACCTTCTGCTGCAGAGGGTCAATGAGCTAGAGGAGTACAACGTCAACCTACACGAGGAGTTTCACGTGCTCTATAATGGGGTTAGCCCATATGCTCCTCCAGACGCTGCTGGCATGGACATCGACGATGATGACGAGGACGATCCTGTAGTTTCACCTAGGGGTGATGGTGACATCTCCGACCCTGACGACAGCCCTGAGGAGTAGGCTAGTTGCCTTGCGCTAGTGTTTAGGTCCTGTCACGATGACCTTTCTTTTGTTGGCATGTAACCTAATGTATCTGGCTTCAAACTTATGAGACTTGGCATGTGATTGGAACTTGGCTAGTAATGTGATATCTAAACGCATAAAAGTCCAGTGTATGTATGCTGGCAATTTGGTTGTATTGGATGCGATGTTTGCATTTGAAGTAATTTAATTAGTGATGTTGTTTTAATTGGGATGCGATTATTATGCCTCTGTTTTATTGTATGAATTTATTCTCTCCAGTAAATTCAGTAGGACATAATTTTTCCTTCACTCATAATTATTATAGCTTCACTCAATCATTACTTGTTGCTGAAATATGCAGATGACAAATACTCGCCATACCACGTATGAGGCCGCTGAGACCGGTGCAAATGGTGCTGGAACCGGTGGTGGTGGTGGAAACCACGGCAACAACAATGAGCCCCCCCATGAACCGCATTTGCCACCTCCTCCCCCGCTCACCCCAGAGGTGTTCCTCGCACAGTTGCTCGGGAGTCAGCGCAACACGGAACAGTCCTAGAAGAACATGGAGGATTTTCTACGTACTATCGCCAACAATGTTTAGCGCGGTAACAATCAGGGTGGTGGCAATGGGGTGAATCAATATAGCATCTTCAAAGATTTTATGGACACCAGGCCGCCAATATTCAAGGAAGCAACAGAACCACTCGATGCTGAAGAATGGATCAACACTATAGAAGATAAATTCCATGTGCTGAGGATGACTGAGGTATTGAAAACTGAGTATGCTGCACATCAGTTGCAAGGACCAGCAGGAATGTGGTGGAAGCACCATCGCACAACCTTCCCTCCAAATGCTCAGATTACGTGGAGAGAGTTCATTGGGGCCTTCCATGGAGTTTATATTCCCCTCGGCCTGACCGAGATGAAGTTGGGAGAGTTCGAAAACTGAGTATGATGCACATCAGTTGCAAGGACCAGCTAGAATGTGGTGGAAGCACCATCGCACAACCTTCTCTCCAAATGCTTAGATTACGTGGAGAGAGTTCGCTGAGGCCTTCTGTGGAGTTTATATTCCCCCCGGCCTGACCGAGATGAAGTTGGGAGAGTTCTTGGCATTGAATCAGGGCATCAAGACTGTGACGCAATATTTGCATGCTTTTAATAACTTGTGTCGTTATGCTCCCGACATGGTTGACACTGATGCTAAGAGAATCGCCAGTTTCAAGAGAGGACTCAATCCAAAGATGATGAAGCATGTGGGTACCAACACCCATGCTAGATTCAATGACTTCATCAGTGATTGTCTGAAGCAGGAAAAGAACAACAACGCCAGCACCATAGCCAAGACTCGCAAGAGAGCACTAGAAGGCGGTCTGTCCCAAGCAAGAGCACCTGCGGGAGGTCGTCCTCCCTATCATCCATCTGCACCTAGCGCTAGGTTCAGGCCACCACAACAGAGAGGTTAGAATTTCTGGGGACCCAGAAGCCTTACAAGATGGCAGTACAGTCTAACAAGGCAACCGCAACCGTGGTATAGGGCAGTTCCAAGGGAGCTGTGGGATCTGCTGGTACAGTAAGGGGACCCTGCTACAATTGTGACCAATCTAGCCACTTCTCAAGGTTCTGTCCTTATCCGCCCAAGAAGAAGAAGCAGACCTATAATGCTCAGGTGCATAGTACAACTGTGGATGAGATTCCTGAGGGAGAGCCCATAACCGCTGGTAAGTTTCCTATCAACCAAAACCCTGCAGTTGTTCTATTTGATTCTGGATCATCGCATTCTTTTATGAGTCAAGCATTTACACAGAAACATGAACAACTATGCACAGAATTGGGTTATGGTTATTGTATAAGTTCAACAGGGGCTGATGTTTTGACCAATCAGATGGTTCGAGGGGCAACCCTTGAATTAGGTAGCAGAAAGTTTCGAGTGAACTTAATAGTTATGCCTGGACTAGTTCTAGATGTCATTATAGGGATGAAGGATTGGGGAGCAGTTATAGATACAGGAAGTCGGGTACTTACCCTTAAGGATCCCCTGGGTGAGGGTACTTTCCAAGTACCGTTGCCTTAGAGAACGAACCTTATAAGTGTGACATGTGCTACTGAAGTTATTCCTATTCATCAGATTCCAGTAGTGTGTGAGTTTCCGGATGTATTCCCAGACAAGTTACCTGGTCTTTCGCTAGATAGGGATATTGAGTTTGGAATTAAGTTAATCCCCAAAACAGCTCCGATTTCAAGGAGACCCTATCGGATGCCTCTAGATAAATTAGTTGAGCTAAAGAAGCAACTAGAAGAGTTATCAAAAAAGGGGTTTATCCAGCCAAGCAAGTCTGAATGGGGATGTCCCGCCTTGTTTGTGAAAAAGAAGAAAGAGGGCATGTTGAGAATGTGCGTGGATTACATGCCACTTAACGCTGTAACCATCAAGAATAAGTATCCCTTGCCTCATATTGATGTTCTATTTGACCAGTTAGCCAAGGCTAAGGTGTTCTCAAAGATAGATTTGAGATCCGGTTATCATTATATCAAGATTAGGCCATAAGATATACCGAAAACTGCAATTTCCACCAGATATGGGTTGTATGAATATCTTGTCATGTCCTTTGGCTTGACAAATGCTCCTGCATACTTTATGTTTTTGATGAATACAGTTTTCATGCTAGAATTGGATAAGTTCGTGGTTGTGTTCATTAATGACATTCTGGTGTACTCCGAGAATGAGAAGGATCATGAAGAGCATCTGAGAATTGTCTTGACTAGACTTAGAGATCATAAGCTATATGCTAAGTTTAACAAATGCGAATTCTGGTTGAAGAAAGTTCCTTTCCTTGGTCACATTCTGTCAGAAAATGGAGTTTTAGTCGATCCAAGTAAGGTGCAAGAGGTTATGGATTGGAAGGCACTGTCGATATTTTACCACCGATAGCCTACCACGGGGGTCCCCGAGGCAGTTTTGTTCGGGCTTCAGCGTATGCAGAACTCGATGGTGAACGCAAGAGACAAACGACTTATTTTGGTTCGGACCCTCGATCATTGATCGAGTAATAGCCCTACGTCCAGCCGACGTTAGCCTCTACGTTGGATTGATTATGAAGTGTCATGTACAATTGTTGTTCTGTTCTCCTCTTCCCCAGGAGCCCTACCCTCCTTTATATAGTCAGGAGGCCGGAGTCCTAGTCGGTTTACAATGAGAGTTCCTAGTAGGATTACTAAATAGTACTACTACTAAGATTACATGGGAAGAATCCTAGTTGGACTAGATCTTCTCTCTCCCTTGCGAGGTATCCTATGGGTCCCACATCGACAAGCCCCCGAGCACTTCATGGTTGAGCTCTGAAAGTCTCGTTTTGCTCCTTCAAGTCTTATTGAGTAGGAACAAACGTCATCCGAGTGCTTTCTGGAGTGAAACCTTGTAGCGCTTCTTGGGACCTTCAAGTGGTGAGTGCTTTTTGAAGAAAAAGTACATCCATCTGGTTGTAGCCACCGAGCCTCTTGCTATTTGGAACAAGGAGCTGGAGGATCTTGTCTTAAAGTTGCTCTGATTGTTCATTGAAGTTTTATCAAAAAGAACTCAAATATGGCTCGTTCCGGGTTCTTTTTGTCGTAATGTCTTGAAGTGGTCTGCATTGAGGAAGTCTTTTGGTGATGTGCGCTTTTTCAAAGAAAAAGTGCACTCACTGAGTGTAGCCCCCAAGCCTCTTGCTATTTGGAACAAAAAGTTGGAGGGTCTTGAATCTTTATTTTGTTTGTAAATTTGTGTTCTGAAGTAGTCCCCGAGACTTGGATTATGTCATCATCTGAGTAGTTTTGTGGCATCTTTCCGAAGCAGCCCTTTAGTCTTGGATTAAACCATCATCCGAGTAGTTTCATAGCATGCAGCCTCCGAGCGTATATCCGTGTTGTTTTGTTTAGGAAGAACTCGGATGCGAGGTCTTGGCGTATTCTTTGATAGTCTACTGTTGTCAGATGTAGTTGTATGGTGGTGGTTGAGTGTAAATGCCTTTTGTTCATGGGTTGTACTGTGCTGGTATATTCTTCCAAATATGCTCGTCTTTGAGTATTGTTCCCTCTCGCCTGAGTCTTCCATTATTGAGTCCTGTCTTTTCACTGCGTCCTTTGTTAGGCTTATTTCGTTGGTACTCCTAGTCCATGTGCGCCGCTCCTTTGATCTATAAATACTATCCCAGAGTACTTGTTTTCATCCATTGGACATTCTGTTGAAACCTTCGTGGTCATGAACATGGTAGTTTGTGAAGTAGAGCAGCCCCCAGGCATATTTTGTAGTTCCTGTGTGTCTTGTTGTAGCTGGAGGAAGTCTTGTGATAGGGATTAGAGGTAGGCTAATCCCGCGACAGCATTGTACCAGGATGTATATGGCGGTAGTTGGAGGAAGTCTTGTGATGTGGGCTTCGTTCCTTCATCTGGCAGTTCTGGGTTGATCTTCGTCGCCTGTCCTAAGACTGTTCGGTGCAGATCAACACCATATCTAGCATCACATCGGTCTTGGGTAGACAGATGCCCGCCGGCCTTCTCTGCTCCATGTTGTCCTACTGTGCTACTGATTTCCTCCTTGGATGCACTGTGTCTGTTCTTTGAAGAAAACAGTGTAGCTGATGGTGGTTTGTCCTTCTGAGTAGCAATTTGGGACACGTAGTCGTTCCAGAGCCTAGCCGTGTCCATGTTCCTCTTTGCTACTTTGCTTTTCATGGTACCAAGTTCGTTGGGTCTTGTAAGATTTGTAATCTTCTATTTTTGAAGTCGCTTGTAATGAAATGAATCTTGTCTTCTGAGTTGTCCTTCACTTCTCTGCTGTGATCCCTGTTGTTCATGAGATTACCAAGTTCTTTCTTAAATAACTGGGTTCTTTTGTTCCTTGCGAGGTAGCCCTTTGTTTCTTCTTGGTTGACGGGTTGTTCTTGTAGTGATCTGATGACCCTGCCGTGGTGCTAGACAGATAAGTCTAAAATCTGCCCATTGGATTGTACCGTTGTGTGGATTTGTGTCCTCCGTCATTTTAGCTGCGTCGGTAAATAGACCGTTGCATTCTCACACGTTGTTTTAACGGGCCTAGTGGGCCATTTCTAACGCTGTAAAATTTATTTATAGACCCTTCGTCCTCTTTTTCTTTACTGCCTTTCTTTTGCCTTCAAACCCTAGCTCTTAATCATCCGTCATCGCCATTGCCACCGCCATCCTTAGCGCCGCCATCTAGCTTCATCTTCCCTAGTACCTTTTTGCTTCCGCTAGTTCATGGGTAAGAATAAAACCGCGAGCAAGTCTCAGGCGACCTTCATGGACGAGGAGTCATCCCTTTCTTTGATCGAGAACCAAGAGTTCATGGCCATGAGGGCTGCTCAAAAGGTTTGGCTGGCTCCAACAACAAGCGAAGATCAGCTGCGCGAGCTCGTCAGCGATGGCTTGATCCAAAGCAAAGTCATTGCTGAATGGAGAGTTCCGGGCGAGCATCGGGTTCCTGCTCCGGGTCCTGGTGAGATTGTCCTCTTCGTTTCCTTTGTCCGCGCCGGACTTTGCCTTCCTGCTTTCACCTTCCTTTATCAGTTTTTTGGTTATTTCGAGGTTAGTCTGAACCATCTAACCCCTAATGTCGTTCTCCATCTTTCCATTTTCGTTCATCTCTGTGAAGCTTTCCTTGGAATCTCTCCTTCTCTATCTCTTTTTCACTACTTCTTTCATCTGAAACCTCAACCCCGCCGCGAAGAAACCAGCGTTCTTGGTGGTTGTGGGATTCAATTTTGCTAGGGTCTTAAGAGCAAGTTCTTTGACTATGACCTGGTTGATTTTGTAAAAGATTGGCGTGCCGACTGGTTTTACGCTGCCAATTTGATCCCTTCCCTTGTCGTCCACTCTGGATCTGGTCCTGTGGTGAATGACCGATGGGATAAGAAACTTGAGTCACCTGCTGAGATTCAAGTGATCCAGCCACTCCTTGATAGGATTAGCATGCTGAAACAGCAGGGTTTAACCGATTTTGATATTGTTTCGAGTTTTCTTCGTCGCCAAGTTCAACCTTTGAAAGAGCGGGAGCACCTTGGCTTCGAGTATTCTGGGGCCGAGGATCCTTCACGCATGGTCCCAGCTCTTGAGCTGACCGATGAGGAGGTACTCGAGCGTCTCCAGAAGATGCTGAAAGGAGTGAGCGTTATTCCTCCTGCTATCTCTAAGTTCTCTGCCAACAACCCGCCCCCAGCTATGAGTTGTTTATCTCTTTGTTTGGGTACTTTATGTACTCTTGATGCATCCATTTTTGCTTAGCTTTTCGTTGTCTTGCTATTTTATCCTTTTTCATAGGAGCTTGGGCAGAACTTTGTTGACCCGATCCCTCTTGATGTTCTCCCTGCCGTGGTGGAGACTGGGGATAAACTTGCTGGAACTTCTACAACTAGTAAGTCCCCAACTTCCATAGCGCTTCCTGGAGTTTCTTCCGGATTTGTTGATGTATATGAAGAATATGTTCCTCGTCTAGTCCCTCGCGGTCCTCGTAGTGTCCCGAAGAGGGGGCGAACGGATGGGTCTTCATCTAGCCTGCCTATTTCCAAGAAGCCTCACAAACCAAGTACTCTCTCAGATACTCCAGTTGTTGCTAGCATGCTCTTAGGTGAGCACATTTAATACTCTTTGTTCCTTTGTTTTCCTATTTTTCTCTTGAACCGAGTACTTTTTATTCTTTTTTCAGCAGGTGCTCTAGTTTCCTTGGTTGAGGGAGAGGAGGATGACGAAGTACCCCTTATCATGTGGCGGTGAGTTGTTTTCATATTCTTGTTGCATTGAATTTCTCTTCTTTGTCTTGACTTTTAGTTTTGAACTTTTTGAAGTAACCGAACGTCGGGTACGAGTTCTTCTAAGGCTCCCACGCTGACTTCTTCTGAAGCTCCGGTGTCGAGTTCTTTGGTAGCCTTGGTACCGAGCTCTACTGCTCCTCTAGTGCAGAGTTGTTCCACGGCTCTAGCCCCGGCTTCTTCCGTGGCTTCGGTATCTGCTATCCCGCTCCCGTCGTCGGGTGGCAGGGATGTTTTTGCCGTCGTGGTCCCCCCTACGAGGCCTTCTTTTGGCTTCGTGAAGAAGAAAGTGGTTGGGTGAGTAGATTCTGGCTTCATCCTTTTGCTTCTGTCTTCCTTCTTCTGGTTCTCATCGGTGCTTTCTTTTATCAATTTCCAGTCTTTCGTCTTCTCTTGTTTCTTCATCGACTTCTTCTAGCCTTCCGCTATGCCATTGAGTTCCGAGCCTCAGGACTCACAACATGCTTTTGGTGAAGTTGCTGTGGGGGCTTCGGAGCTACCTGGTGAGGTTGCGGACTTGGCCACCCCAGAGGTGACTGTGGCCGTCGCGTCGGGTCCTTCTGAGGGATTGGCTTCGGCTTCCCGGGAGGTTGCTTTGGTTGTTCCTTCTTCGCCCTAGCCGGCCTCTCCTTCCCCTTCTCTCACTTCCGGTGGTCCCTCTTTTACCGGTGACGTGGTGCAACAGTTCGATGCCACCCATCGGCTATTGGAGCTGACCGCAGCCTGGGGGAGCTTGGCGTCCTCTACGACTTCTTTCAGGGAGAAGCTTCACGTAAGTTTTTCTGAGATTCTTTCTTAGGCCATTTGTTTTGCCTTCATCCTTACGCCTTATTTTTCTCTATCTTTAATTGTTTAGACTTTCTCTTATGACCATACCGGCTTCTTCTTTTTGTCTAGAACTGAGAAGAAGCTATCCTCCGAGGTAAGTTCTTTGAAGACTGACCTTAACCTCCTCCGAGCTGAGTTGGAGACTGAGCGTAAGTTGCATCAAAAGGAGGAAAAGGCTCTCCGTGCCCGGGTGGTAGAGGTAGAGAAACAGAGAGACACTGTTGCCCAGGAGTTGGAGAAACAGAAAGATGTTGCTATCCGGGAGGCTTCAAAGAACTCAGAGGCCATGAAGAGCTTGGAAGCCATGAAGAAAGAATGTAAAGGTATTTCGGGTTCCCTTTGTTTATTTCAGTATTCAAACCTTTCTCTTCTGCTGACTTGTTGTTTGGTGTCTTGTCCAGCTCTCCGAGTTGAAGAAAAAAAGCTCTTGGAGGGCATTGATGAAATGAAGACTCTTGTTCGTACAAGTCATAACAAGGCTGAGGAGGTAATTACTCATGCTGAGGAAGAACTTACACTTGCTAAGTTGATCAGGCGTGGAGCTGATAAAGATCTTGTGCAGGCCTAAAAAACTATTGAAGACTTGTCTAGGAAGCTAGCGATGGCTACTGAAAATTAGAACGTTTTGTGGAAATCCTTTCGTTCAGTAGCTGATGTTCTCTGGACTCCAACGGATGATGGGCAATCTTGGGCTCAGTTCATTCCTTAGATTCTGACTTGTTTCTAAGAGTTTGCGAAGAAGTGCGATCAAGTATGTACCAAGAATGTGCTGGCCCAGGTCTGGGTCCTTGTTCCAGAGGCGCCTCTATCCAAGATAGCAGAGGAAGCTGATAGCCAAGAGTACCTTGATGCCATTGAGAGGATGGAGCCTGAGGTCGAAGGTTTAGCCAGTAGGGTTGTAAACAGTCTTAATATTGATATTTCCCTTCCTGATGACAATGCTTGATCCAATTGACCAGCCTCTTGTAATATTACACTCCTCTTCAAATGAAGATTCTTTATTTTTGTTGATGTATTCTTTGCCCGAGTGTGGTCAGAGTTACTTGACTTGCTGAGTACTTTGTCCCGTTTTCGTCTCTGCCCTATAAACAACTCTGTGCGTTATCCTGACGAAATCCCTTGATTTGTCGAGTACTTTTCTTTTCTTCCTCTTTTGTGATCCGTCGAGTGCTTTGTCCGTGCTATGACTTGTTAGATGTAGATCTTTGTGTTGACAATCTTTCGTCTGCGCTATGTAAAAACGACTCGGCATAGAATGTTGCCTTAACAAACTTTGGTATCCGAGTGCTTTCTTGAGTGGCGCTTGTGCTTTTCTGAGGAAAAAGTATTCCTATCTAGATGTAGCCCCCGAGCCTCTTGCTTTTCGGAATGAAGAGCTGGAGGGTCTTTTTAAGCTTAATTTCGGTCGACTAGTTTTAGGTGTTAGCTTTTAGCTACCCTCATTGGTGTGCTCAAGCGTCTTTTTAGCTATTTTGCTCTCGGCCAGGTATATTTTCAGCCATTTTGCTTTTTTGTTTCGGGTGTTAGCTTTTTAGCTACCCTCATCGGCGGGCTCAAGCGTCTTTTCAGCTATTTTGCTCTCGGCTAGGATGCTCAGGCATGTTTTCAGCCATTTTGCTCTTTTGTTTCAGGTGTTATCTTATTAGCTACCCTCATCGGCGGGCTCAAGCGTCTTTTCAGCTATTTTGCTCTTGGTCGGTAGGCTCAGGCATGTTTTAGCCATTTTGCTCTTTTGTTTGGGTGTTAGCTTATTGGCTACCCTCATTGGCGGGCTCAAGCATCTTTTCAGCTATTTTACTCTCAGCCGGTAGGCTCAGGCATGTTTCAGCCATTTTGCTCTTTTGTTCGGGTATTAGCTTATTAGCTAGCCTCATCGGCGGGCTCAAGCATCTTTTCAGCTATTTTGCTCTCGGCCGGTAGGCTCAGGCATGTTTCAGCCATTTTGCTCTTTTGTTCGGGCGTTAGCTTATTAGCTACCCTCATCGGCGGGCTCAAGCATCTTTTCAGCTATTTTGCTCTCGGCCGGTAGGCTCAGGCATGTTTCAGCCATTTTGCTCTTTTGGAAACAACTCGGGGCTTAGTCATCATAAGACATATGTTGTCGAAAAACCATCTTTATTGATTATGATCGTTTGATAAGCCATAATACACATTTTGTCGAGGAACAACATCTTTATAGGTCATGAACGTTGATCTCTTGTGCTTTGTACATGTATTCTCCTTTGAGTTATTTTCATGCGTAGAATCTTCTTAGCTGGCTGATGTGCCATGTATTGTTGACTTCTCTTCCATCTTCGGTTATTAACTTGTATGTGCCTGGTCCGGTGACTTTTGTGACAATGAACGGACCTTCCCATGGACTGAGTAGCTTATGTCGTCTGTCAGTTTTTTGTATCCTTCTTAGCACTAAGTCTCCGACTTGTAATGATCGAGAATGGGTACTCTTGTTGTAGTGTTGTCTTAAACCTTGTAGGTATCTGGCTGATTGGAGGGTAGCATTTACTCTGACTTCTTCTGAGCTATCGAGTTCTAATCTTCTTGTGTGTTCTGCTTCTCCTTCATCATATTGTTTTATCTTTGGTGATGTCCAGATCAAATCGGCAGGCAGTACGGCTTCTGACCCATAAACTAGGAAGAAGGGTGAGTAGCCTGTTGCTCTGCTTATTTGAGTTCGTAGCCCCCATACTACTTTAGGTAATTCTTCAATCCATTTGGACCCACAGTCCACTAGTTCTTCGTATAACCTTGGTTTTAATCCGGCTAGTATGAGTCCATTAGCCCTTTCTACTTGTCCATTAGCTTCTAGATGTGCAATAGACGCGTAGTCTATACTGAAACCACAGTCTTGTGCCTAGCTTTTAAATTCTGTAGCTGTGAAGGGGGAGCCTAGATCTGTGATGATTCGATTGGGCATGCCGAAGCGGTGCATAATGTCTTGGATGAACTCGACTGCTTTGGCTGCACTGTATTTTGCGAGTGGTTTGCATTCAATCCACTTGGTGAACTTGTCGATTGCTACAAAGATGTACTCGAAGCCGCCTTTTGCTTTCTTCAGAGGTCCTACTTGATCTAGCCCCCAGCAGGAAAAAGGCCAAGCGGGTGGGATGCGGATAAGATTATGAGCTGGCACATGGGCTTGTCTTGCAAACATTTGGCAACCTTTGCATTTTCTAACAAGTTCTTCTGTGTCTTTTAAAGCGGTTGGCCAGTAGAATCCGGTGTGAAATGCTTTGCCAACCAGTGTTCTTGAAGCGACATGATTTCCACAGCAACCTGAGTGTATTTCGTCTAGGATCTCTTTGCCTTCTTCAAATGAGACACATTTTAGGAGTACTCCTGATGATACTGCTCTTCTGTAAAGTCTATCTCCTACTAGAACATAGTTTTTGCTTCTATGAACAACTTGGGTGGCTTCTGCTTTATCTGCTGGCAATTTATTTTCTTTGATATAGTCGATGAAAACTTGGCTCCATGAAGTGTTGATTACCAAGATCTGAACACCTTTAGCCTGAATTTCATGGGTTGTTTCACTGGGTTGTTTGATAGAGGGAACTGATAGCTCTTCTATAAATACGTCGGGTGGAACCTTCGCTCTGTCTGATCCGAGCTTGGCGAGGACATCTGCTGTAATGTTGGAATCGCACAGGGTGTGTAGAATTTCTAATCCTTGGAAATATTTTTCAAGTTTCCATATTTCAGCACAGTAAGCCCCCATGTTTTCTTTGGTGTAATCCCAATCTTTGTTGACTTGGTTGATGACTACTGCTGAGTCGCCGTATATGAGTAATCTCTTTATTCCGAGGGTAATCGCCACTCGTAGCCCGTGGATGAGGGCTTCATATTCTGCTTTGTTATTTGTAGCTTGCCATAATATCTGAAGGACATACTTGAGTTGTTTTCCTTCTAGAGAAATGAGGAGAACGCCTGCACCGGCTCTGCCTAGTTTGAGTGACCCATCAAAGTACATCTTCCAGTGGTCAAGGATTGTATCTGATAAAGGTTGTTGAATCTCTGTCCACTCGGCCACAAAATCGGCAAGGGCTTGAGATTTTATTGCTTTTCACGGGGTCAAATCGATGTTAAGAGCTCCGAGTTCAACTGCCCACTTTGATATGCGTCCTGTCGCATCTCTATTGTGTAAGATGTCTCCGAGCGGAAAGTCTATCACCACTGTGATCTGGTGGCTTTCAAAATAGTGGCGAAGCTTGCGTGAAGTGATCAATAGGGCGTAGAGTAGTTTTTGCACATATGGGTACCATATTTTTGATTCAGATAATACTTCGCTGATGTAGTATATGGGTCGTTGTACTTTATACACGCGTCCTTCTTCTTCTCTTTCTACAACTATTGCCATGCTGACCACAGCAGTAGTCGCCGCAATGTATAGCATCATATCTTCGTCTTTCCTTGGGGGTGTGAGAATTGGTGAGGATGTGAGGTATGCCTTAAGTTTCTTGAAAGCTTCATTGGCTTCTTCTGTCCATTTGAACTTATCTGTCTTCTTTAGTAGTTTAAAGAAAGGTAGTCCATTTTCACCAAGCCTTGAAATGAAACGATTGAGTGCCGCCATGCAGCTCGTTAGCTTTTTCATATCTTTGATGTTTCTGGGTGGGCCCATTTCTGTTATAGCTCGAATTTGTTTGGTGCTGGCTTCAATCTCGTGCTGACTGACCAAAAATCCGAGTAGTTATCCTGAGGGAACTCCGAATACACATTTATTTGGGTTCAACTTCCATCTCCATCTTTTCAAGTTTTCAAAGGTTTGCTTTAAATCTTCAATCAGAGTGTCTGGGTTCTTTGTTTTCACCACTACATCATCCACGTATGCCTCCACATTTTCACCGATTTGATCCCCAAGGCAAGTTTGGACAGCTCTTTGGTATGTGGCGCCAGCGTTCTTTAGTCCAAACAAAATGGTCTTGTGACAGTAAGCACCGAACGGAGTAATGAAAGACGTCTTGCTCTGGTCTTGTTCTTTTAATGCGATCTGGTGATACCCTGAATAGCAATCGAGAAAGGATGATAGTGCAGACCCTGCCGTTGAGTCAACTATTTGGTCAATGCGTGGTAGCCCAAATGGATCTTTTGGGCAATGTTTGTTGAGATCTATATAGTCAAGGCACATGCACCACTCGTCCGTGTTCTTCTTCTGCACAAGGACCGGGTTTGCTAGCCAGTCTGGATGAAGGATTTCTCTGATGAATCCGGCTGCCATCAGTTTTGTGATTTCCTTTTTAATTGCTGCCTTTTTGTCGGGTGAGAATCATCGTAGCCGTTGTTTTACAGGTTTAGAGTCTTCATTGACATCGATTCCGTGCTCAGCCAACTCCCTTGGGACACCTGACATGTCAGCTGGTTTCCAAGCGAATATATCTTTGTTGTCCTGAAGAAAGTTGGTGAGCGCGAATTCCTATTTTACTGAGAGGTGGGCGCTAATGATCGCTGTTTTTGAGGCATCACCAGTGCCCAGATCGATTTGTTTGACGTCGGCTTCTTTTGGTGGTGCTAGGATGCCAGGCTTTTTAGCCGGTATCACTAGCTCCTTTGGGTTTATTTTTGTAGCAACGGTGGCTATTTCTCTTCTACTTTGGTCATCTTGTGCTCTGGCTGCAATCTGGATTGCTTGAACATCGTAGTCAAAAGCACGTTTCAAGTCACTTCAAAGGGAAAGTACTCCATTAGGTCCTGGCATCTTGAGCAGCAAATACGGGTAATGCGGTATCGCCATGAATTTTGCTAGTGCCGGTCGTCCGAGAATTGCGTGGTATGATGACTCAAAGTCCGCCACCTCAAATTTGATGAATTCTATACGGTAGTTTGAGGGTGTTCCAAAAGTGACTGGTAGAGTAATTTGTCTGAGCGGCATGGCTGCTTTGTCAGGTACTATTCTGTAAAAAGGTGTGCTTGTTGGTGTGATCATCCTGGCGAGTTGTAGTCCCATCTTCCTTAGTGTTTCTAAAAAGATGATGTTGAGTCCATCTCCCTCGTCGATTAGTACTTTGGTGACAGTCATACCGGCAATAGTTGGGTCTAGAACTAGTGGGTAATGGCCTGCGTTCCCTACGCTAGTCCATTGGTCTTCTCTTGAAAATTGGATTGGATATTGTGACCAATTGAGATATCTTGGTGTAGCCGGTTCTGCTGTTATGATAGTCCGTAGTGCTAGTTTTTCTTGATGTTTGCTTCTGCAATCTGGGGCCCCTAAGAAGATCACTGCTACCGTTCCCCTGGGTTTTTGGAATCCTTTGTCCTCATGGTTGTCTTCATCTTTTTTCTGATTGTCCTCTTTGGTGTTCTTCTTACTATCTTTTCTTGTGTATCGATCATTGAAAGTGTAGCAATTTCCGATGGTGTGCCTCCCATTAGGGTGCAATGGGCAATGTATGTTTTCAATGTCATCATATCTTCTGGGTTTGGAAAACTTCTTTGATTTGTTGGCCATTGCCACGGTATTGTCTGGTCTACATTTTCTTTCTTGATGTCTGCTATTTTGATGATTTTGCTTGTCCGGGTTGTCCTGGTTGCTTCTATCTGGAAACCTCTCTCGTGTTTTTTCTTCTGCAGTAATCATCTTTTCTACTGTTCATCTGAATTCTTCATTGTTTCTCAGATTTTCTTTGTAGAAGTCTTGAAATTGCCACCTAGCCATGATTCCGTGAGAGAAAGCTTCAATTACTTCTTGTTCGGTGATGTCATGCACTTGAGCCCGTAGTTCATCGAATCATCGATAGTAATTTCTAAGACTTTCGCCTCCCTTTTGCTTGAGTCCTTTTAGTTCTGCATGAGTGATCGGGTGTGTGATGATACCCGCAAAATTTTCACAAAAAGCTCTTTGCAAGTCCTCCCAATTTCTGATCGATCCTGGGTTCAATTTATCGAACCATTGGAGGGGCATAGTTTCTAGTGCCATGGGAAAGAACAGGGCCTTGATATCGTTGTCTCCTCCGGCTAGTTCAATTGATTATGAATATATTCTGAGCCATTGCCTTGGTTCAGTTTTGCCATCATACTTAGAGTGGTTAGATGGTTTGAACTTGTGAGGTAATCGTACCGATGCAAGCCTGTTCGTGAAATAGGGGAATCTATCGTGTGTTCCGGCTTTTTTGAATTCGGATTCAGCACCTCCTTCTGGCCAACTGTTGTTTTGATGGGAATAATTCTGTGAGGCTGTCTGGGTAGGCACCCTACTCCTGGTCTTTCTTGGTTGTTCAAATTGGTGGCCATGATTATGTTCCTTCCTACTTCCTCCGTTATGGCTTCCACCTGGCCCGAGTCTTTCGAAAGCGGACTTCCTTTGATTTTGATCTTCTTGCCTGTGGGTTGTTGATCTGGTGGGTAGTCTTGATTAGTCTCTCTCTTCATGTGTTCTTGGGATCATCGATCGGAGCAAGTCTTAGAGCTGTTCATACTTCTTGCCGGGATGTGAAGTTGCTCTGAGTTCTTCTAATGCTTCTCGAATCTTATCGTAAGGCGTATTTGCCGTGCGTCTTCCTTTGACTTCTCGTTGTGATTTTCTTCTATCGTATTCAGCCAAATCTGACTCGTATCTGATCTAGGCTTCCCTACGCTGCCTAGCACGGTGTTGGCGCCCTTGCTTCAACTTGTTTTTCCTTTCTCTAGCTTGTTTCTAACTCTCGGTTTCTCCATCGTAGCCCTGGGCAAAGGGTGATATGTTGGATTCTGATTCATCTGATGACCTGACATCAGGTGCTTCTGGGGGATTTAATGGTGATCGAGGACGTCAAACCATGAGTACTTCCCGTGCGTGAGCCGTTCTGTTATTGGTGTTAGTTTTCATACTGTCGGAGTTGCTGATGACTTTAGTAGATGCCTCGATGTCGTAGATTGAGTCTCCTTCTTGGTAAGGTAGAATAGCTGTTGTTGTTGTGCCGACTAGTTGGGTTCCGCTATCTTTAGGAATAGAACCTGGCCAGTGGATGATACAGTCTTGCGATGTTATCATTAGCACGAGACCCTCCTAGGCTCCTATCAGTGGTATCCCAAGCATTAGATTGAAGGATCTTTCAAACTATCCCTGATAAGATGTTGCCATGTTTTGGAGTCCAAGTGGAGGAAGATCCGACTTCTTGAAGGGATTCTGCGCGTACTCCGAGTTGTATTCTTGATAGGTCAAGGTTGCGTTCTTAAGTCCCATTGGAAAAGAACTCAGTTTCTCGAAAGGACTCGGATAAGACTCCAACTCGAATGCGGAGCTCGAATTCGAGTCAGATGCGCAAAGCTGCGGAACCTGAGTTGAATTAGACACTATGAGCTGCATGAATCCTCTGAAGATTTGATCTGTCATGGTCGTCGGAATAGAATCGTCTTCATGGTGTTTCGAATCTTCGAGGAGACGACTTTGGAGCTTGCCATTGTTGTCCGCCTCGCAGATCCATGAGCCAAAGATGAAAGTGGATCCCATTGAGAAGATCATGTTGTTGAGGTCCATCGAGCTCTTGGATGCAAATTTGCCGAAAGCCCCTACCTGGCGTGCTAGCTATTGATGTTTTACCACTGATAGCCTGCCACGGGGGTCCCTGGAGCAGTATTATTCGGGCTTTAGCGTATGCAGAACTCGACGGTGAACGCAAGAGACAAACGACTTATCCTGGTTCAGACCCTCGATCATTGATCGAGTAACAGCCCTACGTCCAGCCGGTGTTAGCCTCTACGTTGGATTGATTATGAAGTGTCATGTACAATTGTTGTTCTGTTCTCCTCTTCCCCAGGAGCCCTACCCTCCTTTATATAGTTAGGAGGTCAGAGTCCTAGTCGGTTTACAATGAGAGTTCCTAGTAGGATTACTGAATAGTACTACTGCTAAGATTACATGGGAAGAATCCTAGTTGGACTAGATCTTCTCTCTCCCTTGCGGGGTATCCTGTGGGTCCCGCATCGACAGGCACCGACCATAGTTCCTGAGGTTAGAAGTTTCTTAGGATTAGTCGGTTACTATCATCATTTTATACCGGACTTCTCAAAGATTGCCAAGCCAATGACAAGTCTGCTACAGAAAGATCACAAGTTCATGTGGACAGAGGAGTGTGAAGCAGCTTTCCACACCTTGCGGAAACTGTTGACCACTGCTCCTGTTCTCGCACAACAGGATATTGAGAAACCATTTGATGTGTTTTGCGACGCATCAAAAACTGGATTGGGCTGTGTTCTTATGCAAGAAGGAAGAGTCATTGCTTATGCCTCACGTCAGTTGAGAAAGCACGAGGGCAACTATCCAACACATGATCTTGAACTTGCTGCAGTTGTGCATGCCCTAAAAATTTGGAGACATTATCTACTTGGTAATGTGTGCAATATTTTCACAGATCACAAGAGTCTCAAGTACATCTTTACCCAACCAGAGCTAAACATGAGACAGCAAAGATGGTTGGAATTGATCAAAGATTACAACTTGAATGTGCAATATCATCCTGGAAAGGCCAATGTAGTGGCAGATGCTTTGAGTAGAAAGTCACATTGCTTGAATGTGCAGCCATTACTTGAAGATGGGTTCGATCTGATGCATCCTGCTATGTTACATAGTATTCAAATTAGTTGCTCTTTGGAGAGTAAGATAATAGAAGGCCAGAAAACAGATAAGGGAATATTCCATATCAAAGAGAAATTAAAAGAAAAGCCGTCTAAGCACTTTAAAGTGGATGAACAGGGCGTGTTGTGGTTCGATGACCGTCTTGTGGTTCCCAAGGATCGAGAGCTTAGGAATAAACTCATGGATGAAGCTCACCTTTCTAAGCTATCTATCCATCCGGGAAGTAGTAAGATGTATCAAGAACTGAGACCTCGTTATTGGTGGACCAAAATGAAGAAAGAAGTTACAGCATATGTTGCCAGATGTGACATGTGTTGTAGAGTGAAAGCTATTCATATGAAACCTGCTGGTTTGTTGCAACCTTTGTCCGTACCTAGTTGAAAGTGGAATGATATAAGTATGGATTTTATCTTAGGTTTGCCCACTACTCAAAAGCGACATGATTCGATTTGGGTGATTGTGGATCGTCTTACTAAGACCGCTCATTTTCTACCTGTCAAGACAACTTATCGACCACCCCAATATGCCGAGAAGTATATTGCAGAAATTGTGAGGTTGCATGGCATACCAAAGACTATAGTATCTGATAGAGGGCCATAGTTCATGGCTCACTTTTGGGAACATTTGCACAAAGGCTTGGGAACTAGTTTGATTCGTAGTACCGCTTATCATCCTTAGACAGATGGTCAGACTGAACAAGTTAATGATGTTCTTGAGGATATGTTAAGAGCCTGTGTGTTGTCTTCTAGGGGATCATGGGAGTCATGGTTACCATTAGTTGAGTTTGCTTACAATAATAGTTATCAAGAAAGCATCAAGATGGCTCCATTTGAAGCTTTGTATGGCAAAAAATGTAGAACACCACTAAATTGGGTCGAGCCAGGAGAAAGAAGGTATTATGGCATTGACTTTGTAGAAGAGGCCAAGAGGAAAGTTTATATTATTCAATAAAATATGAAGGCAGCCCAATCGTGTTAGAAAAGTTATGTAGACAGAAGAAGGAGACCCCTTGTGTTTGAAGTTGGTGACTATGTTTATCTGAAGGTCACGCCAATGAAGAAGAAACGGTTTAGAGTCCGAAGAAAGCTTGCCGCTAGATTCGTAGGACCATACAAGATCTTGGAAAGAAGAGGTCCAGTAGCTTATAAGTTAGAGTTACCTGAGACAATGAGTACCGTCTTCCCAGTTTTCCATGTATCACATCTTAAGAAGTGTTTACGTGTTCCGGAGGAAAGAATAGAACCTCGGGGCATCAAACTCAAATCAGATTTGGTGTATCGTGAGCAACCGATCCATGTGCTAGACACTAAAGAACGTGCTACTCGGAATAGTGTGGTGAAAACATACAAGATACAGTGGAATCACCATGATGAGGGAGATGCAACTTGGGAAACGAGAGAATATCTACAAAAAGCTTATGAAGATTTTTATAACAAATGATTTGTAACCCAAATCTTGGGACGAGATTTTTATAAGGGAGGAGGGCTGTAACACCTCGGTGTTATGCAAGTATTTAGGCACTGCAAATCATGCATATTATGCATCATCAAGCATCCTAATCATACATGCCTAATCATGTAAATAATAACTGAAACAATGCTTCGAAACATATGAAACATGCTCATGAAACATGAATGTTGCATACACTTGTTTAGAGTTATTTTACCTTAGTTATGCTTGATAGGTTAGTAAAACATGTTTGGCTATAATTGTAAATCATCTAAAATTATTTAGCACAATTTTTGGAGCAAAGTTTGTATTCAAACTTTTGACAAAATATGCATTTGAAATTTTTATTGAAAATGGTCAAAAATCCTCCCTATTTAGCTTTTACTTCCCAATGCAAAATCTATGCAAAATTTTTAGTTGGTCCCTAAAGCAAAGTTGTAGAGGATTAAATCCTAAGCAACTTTTATTTTTGGGCCACTTTCAAAAGAAGTCATTTTCTTGCTCAAAATGGTACTTGAAAACTGATATTTGAAAATTCATTGAAAATGGAATTTGAAAAAATTATTTATCTCCTTTAACGGGCCACCGCCTCACTTCTGGCCCATCAGCCGAAGCCGGCCCAGCGATCCTCATGCGCCCACGCTATCGCCTTGGCCCAACCCACCCAGCGCGCACGCCTGCTTGCCTGGTCATGGCCGGCAACGGCCGCCGGCCCGCTGGCAGCGGCCGCACCGCCGTGGCGCATGGAACGCCGGCGTGGCGTGGCCGTCTCGCCTCGGCCGTGCTGGGCCAGGTCGGCCTTGGGCCGGAGCCCCGAGCCGGACCGTTGCCCTTCCCCTTCGCTCGGTTGCGCAGGCCGAAAGCGGTCGTGGGCCAGTCGTTCCCATGGGTCGGCCCAGTAGTAATAGGAAAATTGTTTTCGGTTTTTCTTTTATTATTTGGGAAGAGAAATACTTTGGAAAATGTTTGTGTACTCATTTTGGCTCCAAATTTGTTGAAACAAATTTTATTGTGTTCCTTGTCACCAGATCTACATGATAAAAATATTGCATATCATTTTTAGATACTTTTCTGTAGAGCTTTATTTAATTCTTGATATTGCTGATATCTTGTAAAATGTGTAGTAAAACCTATATGTATCAGAAAAATATGCTTCCAAGTTTGTTACTCTTCTTGTGTAATGTACTTCCTAGGAAAAATATATGCCATGCCTGTCCTACAGAAAAATTGTGAGATGTAGTCCAAGTGCCTTTAATGGCTGATTTTTGTTATTTTTGCTAGAGAGCAAAATTTGTATAAAACATGCATGTGATAATTTTTGTGCAATGATTATTTACTGTATAGAACATAGGAAAATATTACATCTGTTGTTTGACACTTTTCATAATACAAAGTATTTTCATGTTCATAATTATGCCATAGCTTGTCATTTTTGTGTAGGCTACTCCACTTATTCAAATGTCATAAAACTTTAATGGTAGGCTACTTAGGGTATTACTGTGCTATGGTAATTTTCTAAGATTTTTTTAAGCTATAAAAATAGATGTTGCTATTCAAACCTATATTAATTAGGGTTTAATCAAATGTTGCCTTATGCATGATTAAGAAATTAGTGAAGCTTTGGTGTATCTTTGAAGCATTTAATGAGATGTGTTGACTTAGCATATTAGTAGTAGAAGATAATGCAGTAGATGACATGTGCTTGTAGTACATGTTCTTGGATGATGTTGACTACTTTGCATTCAAGCATATCCATTGTGTTCATTTCATCCGATGCACCTTTTGCATAAGCACTTACGCACCTGCATCATACAGGATAGCAAACCGAGAGCCTAGTCATCATACCTGAGGAGCCCGAGGAGCAGCTCAAGGTGTAGCTACAGGAAGTGACCGAAGCAGACGAGGAGGACGTTGAGGAACTTTCAGAGTGCCCCGATCACCGTCCGAGCTCCTTCGAGAGAGGCAAGCCTCGGAGCATTTTTCTCCCCGGTTTGTAATTATTAATTAAATGCTTTACTTTAATTGATGCATTACGTTCAGGAGTTGTTTGCAACCATTGCTGTATTATACCTTGTCTACCTTTGTTATACTATATCCTTATTACCCTGGTATCCATAGTCGAGTCAATGCTTAGCTGGCTTAGACCGGTAGAAGTCAGGTGATTTCCTGTCACCTACGAGCTATAGGTGGTTACCTGGATCTGCTTGGATAACTATATAGTCATGGTATAACTAAGTGTTAATTTGAAGTTGAGACCGGACGGAGACTCACAAAGTTTTGGACTATAGCGCTTTTCGTCTGTGTCAATTGAGGACCGACCGTTGTTGGGCCTCGAGTCATGTTGAACGCATGCCTTACATTTAGCTGGCCGAATAAAGTACCTTTCAACCGTGAAGCTGGGAGATTATTCAGGCCGAGTAGATTGCCCGCAGCGCACTGTACCGGAGCAGGTGTGGTAGGACACGGGGGCGCGATGATAAGACCAAAGGGCAGTCGGTCGGCCCCTGGGTACATGTGGTTCCTGGCAAACTCAAGATTTTCCTGGATAGTTGACTTGGTGACCGATACCTCACTTTAGCGGATAAGTGAGGTTTGTGTAAGGAATAAATCATCAGCTGGTTAGGAATCGATTCGAATCGCCATCGCTCCTGGATAGTGAGCACTTGACTTGAGTGACTTCATCGTAGTAATGTTGATGGAACACTTGGACAGTTATAATAAATATGACATTATGAAAGTTGTTAATGATCATGGGTTATCATTATTTGCTTAATCACATGTTTGCTCTAGTATAGGTACAAATGTAGTCAATAGGTTAATAATAATTAACTTGACAATAATGCTTTTGGAAAGGTTCTTGAAATACTAAAAATGCCTCTTTTGCAAATGAGTCAGCTACCCTACTATAAAGCCCTTCATAATCCTTGGTGTCACTTTATTTTCTGTTATGTCGGGTAAGTCTAGCTGAGTACCTTCTCGTACTCAGGGTTTTATTCCCACTTGTTGCAGATGGGCAGATGTATTATGGCTACTGTATCAACTGCCTTTATCCTATGATAGGTGATGCTTAGGACCATGGGTGTGGTCATTCCTTATGTCTCATTTGATGCTTTTGTTGGAGATGATCATTAGCTGGCACTGTATTTGAACTCCGTGTGAGTGTGTGTGGTTTTGAACAAATGGCTTCCGCTACTTCTATTTGAACTCATTTTGTAATAACTATGTTTAAACTCTGATGTATCTGAGATGCAAACTTTTATGTAATATGTGATGGTGACCGCTAAACTTATTACGATCTTGGCTGGTATGTGAGTTGGTTTGAAATCCTTCATGATTTCATGGACTACCGGGTTATACGGGCTTAAGTTTGCTAAATCGTCTGCTCTGGCGGATGATTTTCTTACTTAATTTCATATAATTGGTCGGTTCTGTTACACCTTATATCAAGTTTTATTAGTAGTCATGATTAATTCATTAGCTAACATTCTAAGTAAGCACTTGTTCTACTTTCAAGCAAGGGTTAAGCAATCAGAACCATTTCACCATATTTCATCTTTTAATTCTTACTACGGTGCTAGGTCATAGCTAAGTCGTACCGTCTCACGGAAACAGTGATTCATGAACCAATGTATCTCAGCTGGATACCCCAAAACATACGCCCCATTTGTACCCTAGGCACAAACAAGACCAACCCGTTCCACTCCTATCAAGGAGTCCACGTCCCCGTCCAAACTTGGACTCCAAGCCCCTACACTTGAGACCCGGTCTCAGTATGGTGCTTAGACCTTCATATTTCTCTGCCTCCAATCAGTCGGTCCAGAAAGAGCCAGAACCCACGACAATAGCGTAACCAGCCTTCCGCTCCCATAAGCAAGTATATGCTCAAGATAATAAGTCGGTGACCTAACTACCATCTACAGCAACGAACGGTCCTTAATCGACATGAACGGAGAAAACAGTGTAACCAAGCTAAGCCCTGTTGGTAGCGGAACACAACCTGTTACATCCACCAATACACATACCATATCCCTGTCATGTCTTCATTTTTTCTTTCATCATTTTATCATGAGAGTAATTATAATAATCACCTATTGTGAGTAACGGTAGGTTACTCATGCTACCGAAAACCTAAACATAACAGCTACTCGAACCTGTACTAGTAGGACTCATAGGGCGGTATATTTATGCATGTGGTTTTCATAGAATTCCTGTAACGTAAATGCACATAGCATATATAAACAATGATTATAAAAAATAAGGGGTTATACACCAGGGCTTGCCTTGGGTAGGCGCGGTGTCAGCTGAGTCAGTCAGTGGTGGCTCCGGGACCTTCTCCTGCACGAGAATCTCCTTCTCGTACTCCTCGATGATCTCCTCGAACTTATGATCGCCGATGGGCTAGTGGTCATGATCTCCGTCAACTCATTCTCTACATGCATGCGATGATGATGCAACACTTAGCATTTATACAACAACTCTTAAAATAAGAATACGCATACTAAGCTACTAAGATAGCTCTAATGACTAAGATACTAAGCTAACTATTATTTTCATCAAGCAAGATGTTGGACTCAACTAACAAACACCTAGCTTTACAAATGAAGAAAATATATCTTTATTTCTACTAATGATTTAATGTATATTGAAACAAAGAGCATTAACTATCCTAATGCTTAATCTATTCTAAAGTTACAAAAATTACAGTTAGCACATAATAATACAATGAAGCTACTATAAAAATTTCAGGACTAAAGCTATCACCAATTTACCACAAAATTTTCCAATAATTTTTAACCTAATAATATTAAACACTCTCAAATGATTTAATAGCTCCTGGTATCAACATGTATATATATGAACTAAATACACTATCATATAGAGCACAATTTTAGTAACCTAACAAAATTTATTTCATAATTTTTTGCCACATACATGATTTTATATGATTTATCAAAGATTGGCTCAAAAATTAAATTAGAAAACTATTTCTAATTCCTTATGAAAAAGATAAACGAATTCTCCTGCGCGGCCCACTTGACGCAGCGCGCGTGCGGCGGCCCGCGGTGCGGCCCGCGTGAGGCCGGCCTGTAGCGCGAGACAGCCCACGGCGGGAGAATCTCGCGCGCGTCGACGACTTTGCAAAAGAGACATCAAACTTCTCCCAAATTACGACTAAGTACTAACACTATTTCTCCCTCTCTCAAACCTTCTCACTTAACCCCCTGGCTTTCATAGAATTCCCCTGCGCTCACCCCTGGCAACTCAGTGCACGGCGGCGCGGCGAGCGGCGGCACTGAGCGCCTACGCCGGCCACCTAGGACCTGCTCAGGCCCACCTAACGGGTCGATCACCATCTCTGACCCGAGCGGCTACGCTAAGCGGCGGTGCACGGTGACACGACTGGCTGGGAAGGCTGCAGCGACACGCGGCCATCCACGACGGCGGCGCCACTGTTCTGATGGGTTGGGGTAGCTATAGGCCTAATTGGTTAGCACGTGAGCATCAGGAGGCTACCATGGACCAGGCCGAGGTGACAGGTGGGGTGGAGGATGACGGAGGAGGGCTGGCCACATGCGGCCGAGCCGTGCGACGACGCACCGCGGCAGCATGGTCGCGTCAACAATGACAGGGAGGCGGTAGCGGTTCCGCTGACGTGCGCAAGGTGGAGAGGGAGGCAAGGCGAAGCTAGTGGTGCAAGTGAATTGGCTCGGGAGGGACGGTAGGAGGGCTGCCCTCGTTCGCGGTCGGACGTGGCCTTATCGGCACGGCGGCGGGAGAAACTCTAAATTAGAGTTTGGCCTTGCTCGGTTCAAGACTAGGTAGGGTCGGGCAGCGAGAGGACGTGATGTTGAAACCGTGGATGCACTGAATTGAATGGAGGTGATCGTTCACAGGGTAATTTGATGGCTCGGCTCGACGGTGGCAGCAGAGGGACAAAGAGAGAAAGAGGCAGACGGGGCGCGGCGGGTGGGCTCGGCTCGGCCTCGCCTTGGCGGGATGCGGTCAGCGAGATCGTGGAGGCCCACGCGTAGGCGCACGCATTTGCGACCGGCGTGGCCCGCGCGCCGCAGTGCCATTAATGACAAGGTGACGGTGAGCCCGACCATGTGCGCGCGGCAGAGGCGGCATCGCACTGGGCCAACAGCGGCGCAGCTATGCAGAGTGAGGCACGGACATGACGGCGAGGCGACGGCTGCGGCACGGGGCGAGTCACAGTGCGGCAGCGCGGCGGGGCCGGCGGCAGCATCGCCCGGCTGCACAAGCAGCAACAACGACCCCGCGTGCCAGGAGCCAACGGCGGCCAGGCCACAGCCAGGCCAGAGCAGCCATGACCGGCCACGCACAGCAGCGCGCGTGCGCGCGGGACAGCCAGTATGGCGACGCCAAACGCCCGAGCGTGGTGACCGCACCCACGCGGCCAACCAACCCGAAACCATATCGTGTACGAATTTTAAAGTGCCTATAAAAACTAAACGGTTGCTTCTGGACCTTAACCATCTTCACTATACTCAAGATGACATGTGAGACTACCAAATCGAGCTATAACACTACACCACCCCTTAACCCAATCTCTCAAAATAATTTGCTAAACATAGCAATGTCTAGCTGTTGACAAACTTGGAAATTTTATAAGTTTTGTGCTGAACTTGATTTCAATTTGCAATTTCTAGGCTAGTAGAAATATTAGCTAGTAATATCATTTTTCGACAGCAAGTATTTCACTGTCATCTACAAAGTTTGTAATTCAAACTTTATTTAAGTATCACACACATGTTCTATAGTATTTTTGCTTAATAAAAGTTGGTTTTCAACCCTAGTTGATATACATGAGCTATTGAATCAACTTTTATTTAGCATTTTTATTGATCATTTTAAGTTACAAGAAATTTATCTACACATTCTATCACATGCATTAACACATAAACATGATGCTCATGACATGTTTTAGTAAATGATTTAGGGTGTAACACCGAGGGTGTTACAATAGAGAGGTTTTGGAAGAATTCTTTGAAGAAAGGCACATTGGTTTCTCTGATATTCAGCCTAGTCATCTTGGCCAAGCTCTAGTTTGTTTCAATTCACCAGTTGATAGAGATGCTTTAGTCCTGCATAGTCCTTTACCAATGGGGGATGTTCAAGTCAGTTTCACTAGGCACAATCAGGGAAGAAACTGACGTAGGGTGAATTTTAATCATGAATGCTAGTTAATGCTGATGGGTTTTCCACTAGATTACTGGGAAACAGATTATATTCAGGATGCTGTGTGTTCTTTTGGTCGAGTGGATAACTGGATTAATAATAGAAGGAGGCTCACTAGATTGATTGTTAGAGTTAGAGTTGCTGATCTTCAGAGTATCCCTCAGTGGATCGTGTATTCTGATGGGATTGGTAATGATCTAGATTCCTGGACTATTCAGTGTGAGATTGCAAGCCATGATTTCGTTGGTGGAGGCCCGCCACCTGAAGACCCAGCTCCTCAGCATCTTGATCATCTGGCACCTTTTGATTTTTTCGGTCTTGGTCAGGCTGGTGCAGGACCTATGAATCCTGGGCCTAACTAGCAGTTTCAGGGTGGACATGGTAATCTGGGAGTTCTTCAGGGACAGGGCAATAACCAGGGTCAGGCAGATCAACTCGGGGAAGAAAATCAGGATGAAGAAGATATCAATCCTAATGCACAGTGGGACTTCTTGGCAGCCCAGAATGGTGGAGCTGGTAACATGACCTTTGCTCAGGGACAGGGCATTATTCAGGGTAAGGCAGTTCAACCTGAGGAAGAGAACCATGATGTAGAAGATATCAATCCAAATACACAGTGGGACCTCCTGGCAGCTCAGAATGCACAAAATGTTGCATGGGATCAATGGCCTGATGAGCAGATGCAACAACCTCCCAATGGTCAGAACATTGGCAACATGGAAATTGATCTTAATGGTGCACCCAACCCAGATATGCAAGAGGTCATCATTAATCTAGCTGTTGCTGATCTAAATGGAGATTTCCTAGAACTAAATAACTTCATACAAGATGCTGATGAAGAAGTCATTCATTTGATTGAGCAGAATCCTGGGTTTGGTCCCAATAACCCTCTTGATAATCAGGAATAACAGAATCAGCAGCAGCCCTTTGGTGATATTCCTCACCTCAACTTGCCAATAGAACCAATGATAGTTGAAGAGGTTCCACTGCATATGCTGATGGATCAAGATGATTTTGATCAAGATGAGCCAGAGGATCAAGATGAACCAGAAGATCAACAGCTGGGAAATGCAACAGACAATGTTATAAATGTTGGAGCAGTTCTGCTCAGAGGTGAACCTTCTGCTGACCCTGTTCTGTTGCAAAGGTTCAGCCAACTCAATCTCGAAAGCAATGAGTATTGACTGACATTCACTGAAAGCATCTCAGGCAAAAAAGTGAAGCAACTCAATGGGCCCCTTTCTTTGCATCTTTGCTACTCTCACCTGGGAATTTCAAATGGGCCAAAAGTTTCATTGAATCTGAAGCTTGGGTTTTTTTCAATAACAGTTTAAAGACCTCCTTCATCAAGATCCCAGACTGCAGCCCAATGCAAAAGCCTCTTTGCATGAAAGCTGGTTCAAGCAACCTCATCCCTACACCTGGTCAGACTGATGAACAAACTGAATGTACACCTGCTAAGAAAGTAAAGAAGAGGAATACACCTATAGTTGAAAGTGAAGTGAGGAGAAGCCCTAGACTTAAATAAAGTAACAAGGGTTTCAAACCTGGTGCTTGCACTGACAGGAGGTGTTTGGCTTGTACTCCTAATCCACCTGATCTTTCGCTGCGCTTGATCAAGAAGATGGGCACATAACTCTGCCAGATTGATGAAAAGCTTCTTTCTGAGAAAGCCCTTAATCAAAGGAAGAAGAAAGTCGGTAAGGCTATTGACAAGATAGACTCTGTGATCTCTGAAGTTGCACCTGATGTCCGCGATAAAGATGTTGCCGCACAGAAGAAGCAGGCAAGAAGAAGAAGATATAGCTGAAGGCGAACAGGAAGCCAAGTGTTGCTGATCTAGCTGAAGACGTTCAAGAAGAAGATGGTGCTAACCAAGGGGGAGTTGCACCAAAGAAGATGACAAAGAAATGAAGCACTCAATAATGCTGGGGGAAAGAACTTGGCACTGCACTTTTGGTTCCTGGGCAGCCTGCCTTTTCTTTTTTCTCTTAGGTCTTCTAGCTCTCCTTGTTCCTTTTATCATGTGGTTCTGGTCTGTCCTAAGCTGTCTACTTGTTAGCCGGTGTCATCTGTTGTTGAACTCTGTGATGGTCGATTGGTTAAGTCGGTCCTGGTGCCAGTCTTTGTTAAACTTTGTGGTTGTCGAATGGTTAAAATGGTTTTGGTTATGCTACCTTGCTGTCATCTGTCTTCTGCTTCCATTTCTTCACAAGCTTGCTTTTAGCTCTCTGGCTGTTAACTCAGAAACGCTTGTTGATCTTCCCCAAAGTTAAAAAACATGAACAATCACAAGCAAAAATGCTGGAAGGTTTTATGCTGGAACGTCAGGGGAATTAATTCAGAGGAAAAATGGAACTCGATCAAAGATACTATGTCAGAAGCAGGTTGTGATATATTTTGCTTTCAAGAAACAAAAAGGCAGAATTTTGATAATCAATTTCTCAGAAAATTTTGCCCACATGGCTTTGATTCCTTTGAATTTTTGCCTTCTAATGGAGCCTCAGGTGGTCTTATCACTAGTTGGAAGACCAGTGCTTTCAGTGGTCAACTTATATTCCAGAACAGCTTTGCAATTACTGTCAGGCTAACTGCTAAGCACAACAGGGATACCTGGCTACAAACTAACATCTATGGTCCCTGTAACCATGATAGGAAAAGAGACTTCATTCGATGGTTTAAGCATTATACAATAACTGATGATGATAATTGGCTCATAGTAGGGGATTTCAACCTAATGAGGAAGCCTGAGAATAGGAATAAGCCCAGTGGAGATGTGAATGAAATGCTGTTATTCAATGAAGCAATAAGCTCTCTTGGTCTGATTGAATTACCTCTGTATGGGAGAAAATACACTTGGACAGATAAACAACCTTCACCCCTAATGGAAAGACTAGATTGGTTCTTCACTTCAAGTTCCTGGACCACCAACTACCCAAATACATCAGTCAACACTCTTGTGATGCAAACCTCTGATCACTGGCCTTGCAACATAACCATCTCAACCAGCATCCCAAAAGGACAAATTTTCAGATTTGAAAACTATTGGCTTCAACACCCAAGTTTTTTGCAAACAGTACAGCAAGGTTGGGAAGATTCTAGCAACCAAACTGACAAAGCAAAAGCAATCACTGCTAAATGTAAAAATTTGAGAAAAGTTTTAAGAAGTTGGCAGCAGAAGCTCTCTAATCTCAAAAGAAATTTGACCAATGTCAAAACAGTCCTTTCCCTCCTGGAGATTATTGAAGAGCACAGAGATCTGACAATAATTGAGTGGAACTTCAAAGAGACATTGGTTGAAAAGTTGAATCAATTACTTGAGCAATAGAGAGTATACTGGAAACAGAGAAGCAAGATCAAATGGGTAAAAGATGGAGATGCTGGGACTAAACTTTTTCATGCAAATGCCACCATCAAACATAGAAATAATTTGATTGCACAGCTGTAGAAAAGTAATGGGGAAATAATTCTTAACCATGCTGATAAAGAAAAGGCTCTCTGGGAGGCCTTCAGAGACAGGTCGGGACAGTCAAATTACACTGCTATGACATTCAATCTCAGTTTGTTCCTGGAAAGCAGTTCAAACCTACAATGGCTAGAAGAACCCTTCACTAGATCTGAAATTGATGCAGTAGTAAAAAATCTACCTAATGATAAAGCTCCAGGACTAGATGGTTTCAACAACGAGTTCATAAGAAATTGTTGGCACTTCATCAAGGAGGATTTTTATGCACTGTGCTTTGCCTTTCAGGATTCAGGATAATTCAGTTTGTCTACAGAGCATAAATGACTCATAAATTACACTTATACCTAAAATTGATGGGGCCCAGCAAGTTGGGGACTTCAGACCAATCTCCTTACTGAATGGTTCTATCAAGCTGATTACAAAACTCCTAGCAAACAGGCTCCAGACAGTAATTCTCCCATTGGTACATAAGAATCAGTATGGCTTCATAAGAACAAGAACCATTCAGGATTGCATTGCCTGGTCTTTTGAGTACTTACATCTCTGCCATCACTCAAAAAAGGAGATTGTGATGTTGAAGCTAGATTTTGAAAAAGCCTTTGATAGAATTGAGCATAAGGTAATACTTGATGTCTTGGCACACAAAGGATTTGGTATAAAATGGAGGTCTTGGATTGACTCAATTCTAAGTACTGGCACTTCAGCAGTTCTGCTAAATGGTTTAGCTGGAAAAACATTTCACTGCAAGAGGGGTGTCAGACAAGGTGACCCTCTCTCCCCTCTGCTCTTTGTTCTTGCTGCCGACCTGTTACAATCCATCCTAAACAAGGCAGCTCAACTTAACCTTCTTAAGCTGCCAATCCCAGCACCAGGTTTGGATTTCCCCATCATACAGTATGCTGATGATACATTGATTGTTCTAGAGGCTTCAGCCACTCAGCTATTCTTTCTCAAAGGTGTCTTTCAATCTTTCAGTGACTCAACAGGGTTAAAGATTAACTTCTCCAAATCCATGATGGTGCCAATCAACCTAAGCAATGAGAAACTTAACCATTTGGCTAGAACTTTTGGTTGCCAAGCTGGTTCCTTTCCCTTCACTTATCTGGGACTGCCCATGGGCTTAACTAAACCAAAGCTGGATGATTTCCTTCCATTCATAAGCAAGTGTGAGAAAAGATTGAATTACATCTCTCCTTTCCTCAGCCAAGCTGGTAGGCTCGAGCTCACCAATTCAGTACTATCAGCACTCCCAACTTACACAATGTGCTCAATTATGCTGCCAAAAACAGTTCTAAAGCAAATTGACAGATATAGAAGACATTGCCTCTGGAGAGCTGCAGAAGCAAGTGAAAAAAGGTGGCAAAAGCAGCATGGCCAATTGTTTGCACTTCAAAGGAAGAAGGTGGACTGGGAGTTCTCAATCTTTAAACCCACAATGAAGCTCTGATTCTTAAGCACCTACACAAATTCTTCAACAAAAGCAACCTGCCATGGGTAGAATTAATTTGGGACAAGCACTACAGAAATGGAAGACTGCCAAGCACAACTGTTCCTAAAGGCTCTTTTTGGTGGAGAGATGCTCTGAAATTACTAGATAAATATAAAGGCTTGGCAAGTGTGGTGGTGTTTAGTGGACAGACATGTTTACTCTGGGATGACCTTTGGAATGGTCAAGTAAGAAAACTGCATTTTCCAGAGCTGCACTCCTTTGCGAAAAACAAATCAATAAGCTTAAGCAAGGCTCATGGCACTGATGCTCTGCTTGATCTCTTTAACTTACCACTGTCAGTTGAGCTTATATACAGTTTCAGGATGTTCAACTTGAATTATCAGATATAGTACTAAATGATTTGAGTGACAGCTGGTCTTATATTTGGGGTTCTTCTCAGTTTTCTTCTTCCAAAGCATATAAAACTCTTTCAGGGCATTCTCAAGTTGAACCAATCTTCAAATGGCTCTGGAAAACTTCTTGTCAAGGGAAACATAAAATTTTCTTCTGGATGATTCTGAGAGACAGGCTAAGCACCAGAAACATGATTAGAAGAAGAGGAATGTATTTAGACGATTACCAATGTGTCCTCTGCCAACATTCAATAGAAGAAACAGTGATGCACTTACTTTTCTATTGCCCCTTTTCTAAGGATTGCTGGAGACTGGTTAACTTCCAATTTGCTGACCACCTCTCTATTCCACAAATCTTTCAAGCATGGAAATCCCTAATAAAGGTGAAGTTTGCTCTTGATATTTTCATCCTTTTCTGCTGGGGAATTTGGATGGTAAAGAATGATGTCATTTTCAGAAACAAGAATCCCGTGGTGGATGACTGTAAAAGATGTGACAATGGAAGCTCTTCTTCTACTGCATAGGACAAAGGGGCCGTTTGGCCAGGCTCTCGCCTGCTCCGGCTCTCAAACTGTAGGAGCACTGTAGCGTGCAGAGGAGCCAGAGCCAGGAAGCCAAAAATACTGGCTCCGGCAGCTCCTTCGTTGTCAGTGAGAGAGAAGAGAATGAGAGAGAAAAACAGCTTCTATACACAGTGCGATGAGCAGTGCTGCTATAGTAAATGTCAGGAGCCCGGCCAAAGGGGCCCAAAGTCTAGATTAACTCCTCTTTTAGAGTCATGGATCATTTCCAACCTGTAGTTCTCTGGATTTTCCCTCTCTTTGTCTGTTCCTGATCTGTTTTCTGCTGTCTTTTGTCTTTTGTCCTTTGTAACTGAACTTTGTACCTCTGTTTGTTTAATTCAATTGCAGTAGGAGCCTCTGGCTCCACCTGATTTCTCAAAAAAAAAAAAATTAACACAATTATTGGAACGGCGCGAGATCATATTGTTGCGCGACAATGAGCTCACAGCTTACGTTACGGCAATGTCACGCGACAAATAGGGCCACAAAAGTACAGAACCGGGCCAGAGCGCCCGGGAAGAAGAATGACTAGAATGCACACTCTGGCATGCACAGCACGCGCTAACGATTTGTAAACAACGGCGACGCGGAGCCAGGTAACCGTGGTTGCAAGCGCCGATCATCCAATGGAGGACAACAGGCACGCGTCCAGCTGAAAAAATAAACTAGTACGCCGAGTCCACAAAGCAACCGAGGGAGACACCAAACCGGGCACGTCACTAACACTACTCCAGTCCCGTCACCCGTGCCGGTCAAGAAGTGAACGGTCACGGCCTCCTCACGGGCAGGTGGCAAACCGGCACATACTGACAGGAGCGTTCCACGGTCCCACCACCCGCGCGCCACAACCTTTGAATTGAACGCTTCACCTCTTCAGCTCTGTCCGGAACATAGGAATTTTACGTAGAAATTTCGCAATCAATTCAATTTTACAAAAAAAAAAAACATAGATTTAGAAAAAAAATCCTATATTCCAAACGTACCCTCGATTCGTCATCCGTCTTGTCGTACTTCTACTCCCATGCCATGTTTTCAGGGTCTTGTTTAGATTGGGTTTAGGAATCAGTATTTAGCACTATAGCACTTTCGTTGGTATTTAACAATTATTGTCCAATTATGGTCTAACTAGGCTCAAAAAATCGTCTCGTAATTTACAATCAAACTGTGTAATTAATTATTTTTTTATCTACATTTAATACTCCATACATGTATCAAAGATTTGATATAATAAAGAGAGAGACTTACAATCTAAACGAGGCCCAGTTTCCAAACCCATAAATATGCCGTGTGCTGCTGTGCTTTGACCGGGAAGACGCGTCCAGAGTTGAGAGGCGTCAACATCGTCTTCCTCTCTCCAAGGACAAGGAGGGGGAGAGATCAGTCATCTGATCAGGAACCAGGACTGGCCGGTGGTGCCCAGTAGCCGCACAGGCTGCCGGCTACACCTTCTCTCTCTCTACGTTTGTTTTAGTCCACTGGAAAAACGGAGGAGAAAACGGTTTTGTTGCATGGTCTAAACTCTAAAAAACTGCACACGTTAGTGCAGCAGGTGACGTGAAAAAAGCTGATTAAAGTGCGTTAAGATCTGCGGAAAGTACATTTGGAACATTTATCATGCATCCCATGTGACCACAGAAAGTCGTAAGCAAGTCCAAGATATGTCGCGAGGTGATGCCAAGCGCACCCAAACAAGAAAAGGGGTAATGTCTGGTATCTTACGCTTTTCAACATGCACGGTATTTCGATTTTGAACTTTGAACTATGGAAACGGGGCTGGATATTTTTCTATTGCTTTTTTTATAAAGACATTCGAAAGAGTATCACATTTAATATATCTCAAGAAAAACAAAGACCGGTACGAGCGATGGATAATAAGACACAAGACAACCTCTAAAAAATAAGAGTACATCAAAGACTAAATCGGTCTTCTTCTTCCTTCGAACATCCACTGTCCGTCGGAGTTTGAAGATCGCACTGTGAAGATAGCAAATAAAAGGGGCACCTATAAACACCCTCGCCAAAGTCTTTGAAGACCGAAAAAGTCACACGCTCCTGACAACGAGATCTGGTATCCACTGAAAAAAAAACATTGGCTAGAGAAAACTAGAGAAAACCTTCAAGAAATGCTGGCTTACAATCTTCACCATCGGGACAGTGTGTTAAGACTAGGCAGATTTGTTCTCTAGTTAATTTCGAGGTGGTTTTCTATTTTCTAAAAATAACAACAGTCAAGTATAATCTTTAAAAAACCATAACTAATTTATCTAGAGTTAGAAAAATGAAGCTAATACCTTTGTTTTACTAAAATCTTGTATATTTGTTAGTGGTCTATTATAGAATTATGTTGATCATATTTATTCTTGTTTCTAGTGTTTTATTGCTTGTGGTCATGTCTATTGTTTGTTTAAATTATTGTTTTGTGCCATACTGCTTTATGTTGACCACATGAAGTTTGAGGTACTACTTTGTTTGAAACCTATAATCTAATCAGGCAATCAATATAAAATAAAGCGCTAGCAATGCATTGCCGATCTATACCTATGATGGAGCATGACATCTGTGAAGTTGATGTCGTCTTTCACATCTTTCTATGTACTTATAGTTTGCCAGATCCTATTAGTTGATCTTTAGTTCTGATTATTGCAAAATGATAACTCAAATAAATAATAAGCATGACTACAAACATAAATAAATAAGTTCCAAACAACTATAGATAGATATATGTAACATTTTTTTAAAGAAAATTAGTATTTTTTTAAAAAAAAATTACAACATATTAGAGTAACATTTTTAAAAGAAAAATATTATTTTTTTTAAAAAAATACAATATATTAGTCATGAACTTTTAGAGATTAAAGTAGTTTTTTTATTATTTTTAGAAATAGATAACCTACCTTTGAAATCAATTATTACTTGACTAAATAGATTTAGCTTGAATAGTTGGAGGGCATATAATACCTAATACCTAATTTCATAGTTTAGGTTACCGCGTGGCAAGCGTGGACAGCACCCTCTCAAACATATTTCAAACATAATTTCATAGTTTAGGTTAAAATTTGATTGTCGCACAAATTTACCCAACAAGAAAAGTTCCTTCTGTTACTTTGTACGTGCTTTTATTTTGTTTGTTACAAACATCGGTACCTCTGGCTAGTTGGAGTCCGAAAGTTAATGATTGAGTCAACAAATTATGTTTCCTTTTCTATGTCATTTCCAACTGATATCTTATCAGGATAGTCATCTGATCTCCACTTGCAAACCAGTTCTAGGATGAGTTGAGTTCCCACTTGTCGAAAGCGTCCTCACCGAACTCCCTGGGTCAGGACTCAGGAGTCACCGAGGTCAAAACGGACCCACAGTCTGTTCGTTTAGCTGTGGCTTATTGTAAATGATCGTAAATTTTCAGCCAGAACAGTGTCTTTCTCTCGCACAAACCAGTCAACAGTATTTCTTCACGAACCAGCAACGATACGAACCAGCTAACCGAACAGGCCAATGTGCAAGGGAGTACTTGTCTCAGCTAGCTGGTAGCAGGTGGTAACCGTCAGCTCACCATGAGATCCCGGAAGAATTCTGGCTAGACCCCACTCGAAACACGAGATTTTCTTCCCGTCCGGCATCCGCGCAAAGACTGGAGGACCAGCCAACCGGAAGCCCCCTGCGGTTCGCAACAGAAGCTGTCGCGAGAGCACCAGCCAACCGGCGGCGGACCGAGAGCACGATACGATCCGCCCGTCCCCGTTCGGCCCGGAGAGCCGTCCCCATCCCACCCACCCGTCCACACCGCGTTGCCCCGCAACCGGACGCGACGAGCCAGCAGAAAACCCCCCCCCCCACCCGCCCACCGCACGGCCGCGGTACAGAAGCGGGCCGAGGACGCGCGCCCTCCTCCCTCCCGCACGGCCACGGCCACGGCCACCCAACCCAGCCAGCTTCGCGCAACGCAAGTACGAGCCGCGGGCCGTGCCCACCTTCCGCTGTCGGGCGCTCTCTTCCTCCCTCCCCCACTGCTCCCCCTTCCTCCCGACGTTCACACTGCCCTCTCAGCCCCACGTCGCGTCTTACAAGAGGCGTCACAACCTCCGATTCACCGAGAGGCAGGAGTGGCACGGCACGCTCTTCTCCTAGCGCGGCTGTAGGTAACCGCGGCGCGAGAAGCTGCTCGTCTTGCGGTTGCGGAGCTGCTGTTATAGCTTGTGCCGGGTGCGGGGGACATGAGCTGCCTGGGCTGGTTCAAGCGGCGGAGGTCCAGATGCTGGGGATCGTCGTCGTCGTCGGGGAAGCGAGGGGCGTCGGTGTCGGGCCCCGCGACCACGATGACGACGACCACCACCACGACGGCGTCGGCGGTGAGCACGAGCCGGTCGGACGACTCGGGCGCGGCGCGGCCGGTGAGCAAGTCGGCGGGGTCGGCCGGCTCGTCGCAGTTGTCGCAGCGGAGCATCTCGTCGCTGTACGAGGAGCGGGGTCACGGCCAGCTCCAGGTGTTCGACTACGAGGAGCTCCAGGGCGCCACCGCCGAGTTCAGTCGCGCGCAGAAGCTCGGGGAGGGCGGCTTCGGCAGCGTCTACAAGGGCTTCATCCGCGCCGCAGACGGCAAGGGGGACCGCGTCCCCGTCGCCGTCAAGAAGCTCAACCAGCGTGGCATGCAGGTCCGTCCGTACGTCTGCTCTGCTTGTCCTTGATACATCACTCCTCTTGTTGCCGTCTCTCTGGCCGTATCTCAGAGGGCGTTCACATGCCGTCGGTGATTCGGTTCTCCACAACAGTTTGCTATTCTCTGTTTTTGAAACGAAACTGCCTGCTATGTTTCCCGTGATAATCTGTGTAGCTAGAGAACAAAAATCAGAAGTGGATGCTACATTTACGGTATTGATGTCGGAGTGTACCGTTTTTGGGAGGACTGGGAAGGATCAGAGAAATGGTTTGCGGGGAATTAGTATGGGACAGATCTCTACTACCGTGTTTTCCGAAAACGAAAGAGGGGAGGGGGGGGGGGGGGGGGGGGGGGGGTTCATTTATGTTTTCCTTTATATATGAATATATGATGTTGAGTGAAACAGTAGCATAGCATTGAGAAAATGACAAAACACGTGGAATCTGCTCATAACAGGTTTAGCTTTTATGGAACTTGCAGATTTTTTTTCTTTCTGTTTTCAATCTGTTTATCTGCAACAGCAATGTGTAGTTTTGCCAGATTTATGGACTTTTGTGATCTGGTGCTTGTTGATACAGTATGCATTGTTAGGATGCTTGGACTTCATTAGATATATAGACAAGGGGCAATGAAGAATTTTCAAGGATCCAATATAGACATATAGTCATTGACTAGTACACTTATGTTGCTTTTGCAGTTGGACCATGGGTACACGTTAAGACCAACTAACATTTTTTAGTACGAATGGATTCCGAGTGAAAGCATATATAGAGTTTATGAGCCCATCGATGGGGATTAGTAAATTTCATAATAATGTCAATCCTTTTCAGCTGACATTTGTAATTGTTCAGTTGCAAATAGTCAATTCCTGATTAGCTGGCTGCCTGCTGTATGCAATGTTAACAGGAATCAAAAACACGTTATAGGAGTTATATTCCTTTGTTCATAAAACAAGCTAAGCGGAGGGTAAGTACAGAAATAACTATTTGATTAACTGTAACCTTCCAACTATAGACAACAAAGTTTACTTTGATAAATCTGAATGTTGAATATTTGGAATCATACAAAAAAGAGCTTGCAGTAAGCATAAAAACCATGGATGACCGTTTACATGTTCAAGAGGAGAAATATGATGTCCAGAAAACGATGTCCACCAACCTTCTAGCTGTATTCAAAAAATCACTATTGAATTTGCTCAATCAAAGGAGACCACTGGATAGAATGAGGCTCTTTGGTGGGCAACCTGTACGTTCATGATACTAATCTTAGTTGACCACTACCAAATCTTTGCATGCCAACTAGCAAAGAAAAGTCAGCTATCATTTTGTACAACACATTTTATCCATCGTTTATAATTGTGAATGATCGACTCCTGATTTTGTGAATGATCACTGATAAAAAGTAAATATACCAGGTATGTATGGTATTGATTTGGGGACAGTAGCGAATTTGTTTTGTTGCTTTTTTTCTCTGCATATTGAGAAGTTTTTCAGCAATACAAAGTGGATTCTTGGATTTATGCAGTATAGTGAATTTAAGTAATGATGCCGTTTTAGGTGCTAAAGATATATATTTTTTTATCAGGAAGCTGATTCCACCTGTGTTAGTTCCAATTGACGCTGCTGTCTGGACTGA